>NW_022196896.1:133053805-133060100 GCF_008632895.1 Mastomys coucha | reverse complement strand
TTCAATTATATTTAATTGAAATGTTTTTAAATGTTAACAAATTCAGATAAATTGGAATCATGTAACTATTTTTCTCATCATAATGCAATAAAAGTTTTTTTAAAAAAAAGAAAAAAAAATGACAATTCGACCAAAATATACTAGGTTCAGCCCCTACATGCTCTTTGGTTGGTGGTTCAGCCTCTATGAGCCTCCAGGAGTCCAACTTTGTTGACTCTAGACTCTGTAGGTCTTCTTGTGGTGTCCTTGACCCGTCTGGCTCACTCAATCCTGCCTGCAGGAAGTCTCAATTAAAATCTCATCTCATTTTTCAGAGAAATTGAAGAAACCATCCTAAAATTCATATGTATTCCCTAGATAGTTAAAACAATCCTAAGCAAAAAGAACAATGCTGAAGAATTACAATTCCACATCTTAAGATACATTACAGAGCAATAGTAACAAACACAATATGGCACTGGCACAAAACCAGACATGCAAACCAATCGAACAAACCTGATGACCCAAACACAAACATTCCTAACTTCAGCCACCTAAAATTTGACAAAAATGCTAAAAACATAAGTTGGAAAAATAAGGATCTTTAGCAAGCAGTGCTGGGAATCCTGTGTGTCCACATCCAGAAGAATGAAATTAGACCTGATTCTATCACCTCTTATAAAAACTAACTTTAAGTGGATCAAAGACCGAAACATGAAATAACTAGAAGAAAAAATAGGCAGAACCCTCTAGAATATAGATGTGGGAAAGGGCTGTCTTAATAGGACTCCATTTGCCCAAGAATCAAGGCCAACAAATGAGAATGGGACTTCATAAAACTAAAAAGCTTCTGCAGAGCTAATCAAACAATCAACTGGGTAAAGAGGAAGAGCAAACCAAGACCACTGCCAGGGTGTAGAGCTTTGAAAGCAACAGAGAGGGGAATATCAGTACACAGATGATCTGATCATAGAAATGGGAAGTACAGCACTTTAGAGACTATGCGGCAGACAGATACACAATAAAAGTGGAAGAGGGTAAAGGAGAAGAGTGGAGTACAGGCTGTCTAATGGGGGATGAAGAAAGAGTGTTAAATAGGGAGTGAATGGAGTTCAGTACAGAAGGAACAGGCAGAGAAAGTAACAATAAGAATGTCTGAAAAGCTGTAAGAAATCATCTTATTAGCTATTTACCTTCAAATAATTCTATAATATATACAATTCTGTTTATAAATACACATATATTACTCTAATAAGCTTTTTTCAACTGGACTGACAACGTTACCTCAAAGAGGCAAGGACAACCTAACAAAAACCAAAAATAAAAAATAGAGAATGCTTATTTGGAGTTGTTCATTGGGGCTGTCCAAGAGACTCCCCAACACATTGCCTATTGCTATTGGCCTTGAATAGTCTCCCAAGGTACAAGGCAAGTACCTATTGCTGAAGGCACCATGCAGGGTCCTCTGAGCTAGAGAACTTACCCGAATGCCTTGTCCCTGAAAACCAACTTTCATGTGACAAAGATGCTTTGTACCACAAACTTCCAAATAAGGTAGGCAATGAGCAGTCCTACCTAGCTTTGATACTTATAAACCACATAAACAACAAGCATGGCAAGTTAAACCTAGAGGTACAGTAGTATGGCTCACATAACTTGATAGTAATCAATTGCCCTCTAATTGGACTTAAGATCATCTGAACAAGAAGGAAACTATGCTTGGTACTAAAATCCTTGCTAACTCCTCAGTAAAGTTGTGGCTATTTAAAGAGAAACCTACAACCACTAATTTACTAAGCAATCAGAGCACTTATCAATAATCTATAAGCAAGTAGAAGGATAGGAGACCAACTCACCCACAAAAGTTTGACCCAAAATGTGTCCTGCCTACAACAAATGCAGGGACAAAGATGGAGTAGACACTGAGAGAATGGGTAACCAATAACCAGCCCAACTTGAGAACTATCTCATGGGCAAGAACCAATCACTGACACTATTGGTGACACTCTGGTATGCTTATAGACAGGAACCTAGCTTATAGACAGGAACCTAGAAAGGTTCCACCCACCATCTGACTGAAATAGATTCAGATAGCCACATACAAAGATCGGATGGAGCTTGGAGAGTCTTATGGGAGATTCGGGGTAAAGATTCGGAACCTGAAGAGTACAGGGACTCCACAGGAAGACCAACAGAGTCAACTAACTTGGACCCACCCTTAAAGGATTCCAGAGACTAACCAAAGAATGAGCATGGGCTGGACCTACCCTCCCTGCCCCCGACCCCCACATATATGTAGCAGATGTGCAGCTTGGTCTTCATGTGTGTCCCCCAACAACTGAAGCATAGGATGTCCCCAAATCTGTTTCCTGTCTGTGGATCTCATTCTCTTAATGGGGCTGTCTTGTCTAGCTTCAGTGGGAGACGATGTACCTAGTCCTTCAGAGTATTGCTTTGCCAGAATGGAGTAATTCCCAGGAGAGGTCTCTACCTTTTCAAAGCAGAAGAGGAGGGAACAAAAAGGAGAGGGACTGTGGGGAGGGGGGACCAAAAGAAAGGGGCAGTAATCAGGATGTAAGTAAGTTGATGGAAGAATAATAATCTACAAATATTTGTCCCTACATCTACAGATAAGGACATTTGTCCCTCCATGTACAGATAAGGACATCTGTGCCTACGTCCACAATAGTCTTCAATTCTTATCGAGGACGCTTCTCTTTGTACCAGATAGATAGCACTACAGAAAAACAAAACCAATCAAAAGAGCCCAGTCCTACAAAACGCTCTTAAACCTAAGGCTCAGGGAGTATTACAGAGGAGGGTGTGGATAGAGTGTAAGAGCCAGAAGACCAGGGAGTTTGCAATGATATTGTGTCTCCCAGAATATCAGAAACTATACTTATAAAATCTCACCAACATGACTGTGCAAACAGGAGCTTAATAAGAATGACACTAATAGACATGCCTAATGCTTAATTGGATGGATGTTGTAGTTAGGGTTTTACTGCTATGAACAGACACCATGACCAAGTCAACTCTTATAAGGACAACATTAAATTGGGGTTGGCTTACAGGTTCAGAGGTTCAGTCCATTATCATCAAGGCAGGGGCATGGAAGCATCCAGGCAGGCATGGTGCAGGAGGAGCTAAGAATTCTACATCTTCCTCTGAAGGCTGCTAGGAGGAGACTGGCTTCCAAGTAGCTAGGATGAGAATATTAAAGCCCATGCCCACAGTGAAAAACCTACTCCAACAAGGTCATATCTCCTAATAGTGTCACTCCCTGGCCGAGCATGTACAAACCATCACAATGAGGAAAAGCATCTAACTGGTTATCCAATACCAAAAGGTCAGTTCCAAAATCACTCATGCAAGTGGCAGCATACAGACTAAACAGATTGTGTGTGTGTGTGTGTGTGTGTGTGTGTGTCTATGTGTACATGTATTAACGATGAATAAATATAATGTCATGAGTTTGAAAGAGAGAAAGGAGAGATAAGTGAGAGGGTTTTATAGAGGGCAAAATTGAAAAGAAGAAATGTTGTAATTATAATACAACCTCAAAAAGTAAAAATAAAAATAATTCTCCCTACAAAATAGAAGAGACACCCAATCAAAAAAAAATATGTGCATATTGCAGCACAAATTAAAAAGGTCAAAACAACATAAGTCCTTCAGAAGATAATAGCTTCTTATCTAATTAACTCAAAGACACTGAAATAGGTAAATGTCAAATGTGGATTTTAAAAGTTCAAAAAAAAATCAGCAAGCATATTGAGACTTTGAAAAGAAAAGCAGAAATATTGGAAATGAAATATTAATGAATCTAATTACAGAATCCCAGTATAAGGTATCATTCATAGAACCAACCAAGGAGAATAAAGTGCATCAAGAATGGAGTGTGGGGCTTAAGAGGCTCTAGACACAAACATGTATATGAGAAAGCAAGTGAGCATGACCTCACAGTCCAATAATTGTGCCAAGCAATCAAAGACCAGATTTAAGAATCCTCAGGATAGAAGGAGCTGAAACATATACAAAGGACAAAGATAATTTATTCAACCAACTTAGAACAGAAACTCTCCCAAATCCTGAGAAAGAAACATAGGCATTTAGAATCTCAAATAGACATGAACAAGGCACAGCATCTCTGCAACATAAGAAAAATGTTGGAAATGCAGAACAGTGGAAAACTATCGAAAGGAGTAAGGAAAAAATCAACATATAGAGACAAACAACAACAAAATCTTGCTGTTCATCGGAGACACAATATAACACTTAATGATACCTGTCCATCACTGGAAGAAAACAACTGCCTAACTAGATTGCTATACCCAGCAAAACTATCTTTTTAATTTATAAAGCTATTCATATGTTTGCTACCACATATTCCCTGCTGGCAGACTACATATCCTGTGCTCATCTGACAGCCTCTCCTCTTGAGTTTGAGACTCCAGACTTCCACCACCAACTCCACCCACCCCCTGAGGGCCTTCCTAAGAACTCGTTTTTGTTTACCCATGCACAGACTCCTTATTTCCATGTAGGAATCTGAGAATCCTACTGCCTGAAAACAAGGGAAAAGTGGTGGGAGGCTAAAGGATGAACTCAGAGGTAGGAATGTGTGAGTGGAGGATTTGATTAAAACATATTATATACATATCTGAAAATATCTGGTAATAATGTGGTATCAATAAAAGCTGAATTAAACTTTAGAGCTATAGAGATATCAACAAGCCACTATTAAATTCTCATTTTGACTAAATAAGGGTTAATATCAATGCTCCTCTAACTGTTTCATAAATAAAAATGGAATAAACACTGCCTGACTCATCCTGTTAAGCCAGCATTTCCTACATGTCAACCGTGGATAAGAATACAACAGAAAGAGAACCACAGATCAATTTTTTAATGAATATCGATACAAAATTGCTAATGTGTTTTTTATAAACAGATTTCAAGGACAAATTAAAATCTACATAGCACACACACCACGACTGGGTTCACTTCATTGTTGAGACCCAACCAATATTAGTTTAGTATAATGCACCACATAGATGCCCAAAGGACAGAAATCACATGTTTACCTAAAGCAATGCAGAAAAGATTTTTGGCAAAATTCAATAGGCTTTCATGATGAAAGCTCTGAAGAAGCTAGGTGGGATGAGGTTGTAGCTCAGTTCCAGTTTGCTTAACCATAACGTGTGAGGCCCTAGGTACAATTTCCAGCTCCAGCTTTTAAAAAAACAGAAATCTCAGAAATAGAACACCAATTGTAGTGGTGTAGGCCTTTATTACCAGCACTTTGGATGCAGAGGCAGACAGATCTCTGAGTTTGAAGCCAACCTGGTCTACAGAGTGAGTACCAGGACAGCTAGGGTTGTCTCAAAAAACAAAAGGAAAGGAAGGAAGGAAGGAAGGAAGGAAGGAAGGAAGGATGGAAGAAAGGAAGGAAGGAAGGAAGGAAGGAAGGAAGATAAAGCATAGAAGAAATTGCATCTTAATATAATAAAGGCTATATAAAGAAAATCTAGAGCTGCTGAGATTGCTCCTCTCACATCTGAGGACACTTATTTATCGAAGTGTATTCAACACAGTGCTCAAAGTCTTAGAGCAACAAGAAAAAAAGATCAAAGCAAAGGAAAAAAAGGGGCCACATAATCCTCACTTGCAGATGACATCACACTATACTGAAAGAACGCCAAAGACCTCTCCAGGAAACTCTTAGAAAATGAAACCTCTTTGAGCAAAGGAGGAAGGTACAAAATCAATGTACAAAAATTAGTAGGTTTTCAACATAGCAGTGACAAACTAGCCAAGAGAGGAATCCAGGGGCGTGGGATTCCTTTCACAAAGGCTTCAATGAGCCTGACAAACAAAATAAAAGACTTCTGCAGTAAAACTCCTGAGAAACTAAAGAATGGAGCAGAAGACCCTAGATGATAAAAAGATCTCTTTTGATCTTAGATGGACAGAATTAATATCGAGAAAATGAGTATATTGTGCAATCCTCATCAAAATCTTAATGACATCATCCTTTATAGAACAAGAAGAAAAAAAAAAAAACCCTAAACTTCATATAGAAGCAGAAAAGGCTGAATGGCCAAGGCAAGCCTTAGCGAAAAGAACAGTGGTGGGAACCTCACAGTACCTGATCTTATATCCTATCACAAAGCCACAGTAGTAAGACCCGCACGATACCCAGCACAGAAACAGACCCGGAGACCCAGCACAGAAACAGACCCACTTGATACCCAGCACAGAAACAGACCCGGAGACCCAGCACAGAAACAGACCCGCATGATACCCAGCACAG
>NW_022196896.1:133031790-133051790 GCF_008632895.1 Mastomys coucha | reverse complement strand
GAGGAAAAGGAGAAGATGAAGGGAAAGAAGGAGAAGGAGGAGAAAGACAGGCCAGGTTTCAAGTGTGGAATACACTGCTCAAATTTTTTGATTAGGACTATCTCAGAAGTGCAAGCCCCTCCCCCACCCCAAAAAATCCAGCTTCTTGTCATTGCTCTTGATAATCTGCCAGAAGTGATAGAAATACCCCACTCATCATGACACCACACATTTTGGGCATAGAACATCAAAATATTGATGTAGTAATGACCTGAGAACTTCCTGATGGCTACCCACATAGTACTGGGGTGTACTCTATAGAAGGCTGGGATGGGAAAGCCATCAAAACCCTTAAACATCGATGACATCTATGGATACAGTAGTGACTTGAATTTTAACCAACTGCTCTCTGACAAGATTTCAGACCTGTAAATTTAATCAGTAACCTATACTTGGGGAGCTCACAGGCCCCAGAGGTGAGCCAGTACCATTTTCCTGTCAAATTCACATAATATCAACTTGCTCTCTACTCTCACCTCTCTCTACCCATAAGTTAGATCAGCTCTCAGACCTCATCGAAGAAACTTCTCTGTGCAGCAGGGTATGGTTTACGTGGAAACTTATAACTGGTCAAAACATAGGGAATCTAAGTGTATACGGAGATCTGAGCCAGTAATGGACGACAAGTTCATCCACCTCAGGGGCCTTCGGGATGCTCTGTCCATCTCAAGTTTCCACTAGACATAAAGTTGTCATGAGGAAACAGCCAGGGCCAGAGGACTAGAGGGATAAACACTACACCATCCAGGTGGTCACACTTTGCTGTGAAGTATTTCCAAGTGTAATTAGTACTGAAATCAGTAGATACTGCTGAAAAGCAAATTCTACCAATGATCTAGGTAGGGCTCACTCAAGAGACTGGGGCCCCTGAGAGGCGCACTGAGAAAGAAGTCTGTCCCTGAGAGACCTGGGACTCAGGCCTCCAGTATCACCTCTTACCCGGGCCTCCAGCCTGTCCTTCAGATTTCCTACTTGGTGGCCACAATGACTGCTTGAGCCAAATCCTTAAGTAATTTTCTACATGGGTTTTGAGACAGACAGACAGATGGAGGGATGAACAGACATCCTGTTAGCGGTGCTTCTCTGGAGACTTCTGGCAAAACCTCTGACGTCAGTAATCTCCATACCTTTTCTTGATAATGTCCGCTCTACCTGTATTTTTATGAAATAGCAGTGTGCTGTGTAAAATAACTTGGGAAGAAAAAGGACAAGTACCATGTGCCCTTCGAAGAAGTTGAGATGAGAACAGTGGTTACCTGAGCCTGGAAAGACTGTAATGAAGGGCAGTGCCTAGAACAGCTAATGCCTGGGGTTTAAGTGACATTGGGATGCTTAGACGCAAGCTCCGAGGCAGCATTGCACATAGGGTCTCTACAGAAAAGGAAACAGACATTCCAAAGATTGGAGAAAAAGGAGATTGAAAGTTTTACCCCAACAAGACAACCAATGGGACAAAGGAGGCTGGCTCAACTGCCTGCCTTAAAACCACAAGAATCCAGACAAAAAGCTGTGTACAGTGTAAAGGCTCCTAGTTCCCATGAGAGTGACAAAGGAGGTGGAAAGGGTTGACCCCTGGAGCTCACTGGCCAGCTAGCTGACCCCACCTGGTGAAATTCCAGGCCAATGAGAGATTCTGTCTATGGTGCTTTGAATAAGAATGTCTCCCCATAGGCTTAAAGATTTGAATGCTTGGTCATTGGGGAGTGACACTACTTAATATGAATTAGTAGGTGTGACCTCGTTGCAGGAACAGTGTCACTAAGGATAGGCTCTGGATTTCAAATACTCAAGCCAAGCCTTTCCTCCTCCTCTTCTTCCTCCTTCTCCTTCTCTCCCTCCTCCTCCTCTTCTTCCTCTTCCTCCTCCTCTTCTTCCTCCTCTTCCTCTTCCTCCTCTTCTTCTTCCTCCTCCTCATCTTTCTCTTCTTCCTCCTCCTCCTCTTCTTCCTTCTCTTCTTCCTCCTCCTCTTTCTCTTCTTCCTCCTCCACCTCTTCCTCCTGTTCTTCCTTCTCCTCTTCCTCCTTCCCCCTCTCTCTCTCCCCCATCTCACTCTCTCTTTCTCTCTCTGTTTGCTGCCTGTGGATCCAGATGTAGAATTCTCAGCTACTTCCAGCATTATGCCTGTCTGCATGCCACCATGCTTCCCTCCATGATGACAATGGACTAAGCCTCTGAACTCTAGGCCAGCCCCAATTAAAAGTTTTCCTTTATAAGAGTTGCCATGGTCATGATGTCTCTTCACAGCAATAGGACAAGTGACAAATATACTGTCTCAAGCAAAATATGGGGGCAGGGGTATCTAAGGAAATATACCTAAGGTTGTCCTCTGGCACACATGCACACATTAACATTATCAACATTCACACTGAGTGTTCTTGCATGTGAAACAAGAAATGTCTGAGTAGGCCAATATGTTTAACTTGACCTAAACAATAAACAATATTAAAACAACATGATACAATATATAATTTTTATACTTTAATGTATCAGTTCAAAAGCAAAGCAAGAAAAATAAGACTTCCTTTTAAAATATACCAGACTTTAAGAATACTTATATTCTAGAATAACATGCTTAAAATTCAACCATGGGCAAGTAGTTTGGAGGGCCTGGAAGCATCCCCCTCAGGTGTAGTTACAGAAGTGGGGTCCCTCCAGTGCATTTCCGCAGTGATCCGCAACATACAGGACAGATCCAGAGGCTGACAGACACATCTTACCGTGCGTCCGTCCCGATTCATGTGCCCTGTGGACTCCATGCTGAGCTTTCTCTTCCTGTTAAGCTGTCTCATCTCCACTTCAGAGCTCCTTGGCAGCGTTTTCTGCAAAACAGTGGTGTGTTAAACATTACAGGGAGTTCTCCCCCTTCTCAAGTACAAGATCAAAGAAATTGAATGCTGCTGAATGGCTTGAGTTTGTCTTGTGAGTGTTTGCATGTGGGAAGCCTTTAAAAGCACAGTTTATCAGGTTCACTTGAGCCACAGGCCTTGAGAAGGTTTCGCACAGTTCTAGAGTGTTGTCATGAGAAGGCCTGGTCACCCTGGCTTTTCATCCTGCTCTGAGGTCTCTGGCTCCCTGAATCATCTCAATGTTATGTTGCTGCCTGTCTTGAGAACTCCTCTAAAGCCAAGCTGAGGCCAGACCATGTCCTTGAATCCCAGAACTGTAAGGTAAATAAGCCCGTAGATCCAGATAGGAACCCCACAGGAAGACCAAGAGAGCCAACTAACTTGGACCCTTCGAGGCTCCCATAGACTGACTCACCGACAAAAGAGCATACATGAACTGGACCTAGGCTCCCACATCCCGAACATATGTAGTAAATGTGCAGCTTGGTCTTCAAACCCAGACCCCAACAACTGAAGCAAGGACTATTCGCAACTCTGTTGCCTGCCTGTGGATCCTGTTCCTCTAACTGGGCTGCCTTGTCTAGCCTCAGTGGGAAAGGCACTTTCCCACTAGTTGTGCCTAGTTAGTCCTGCAGTGAGTTTATGTGCCAGGGTGGGTTAGTTCCTGGTGGGGTGACTTCCCCCTTCTCAGAGGAGGAGAGAGGGGTGAGAGGAGGTGCTGTGGGAGAGGACTGGGAGGAGAAGGTGACTGTGATCAGGATGCAAAGTGAATAAATAAATGAGTGGGGAAAAACATGTCCAGCTTTAGGTATTTTAATATAGAACAAAGAATCCAACTAATGTAAAGACTTACAATTATATTTGCTATAATTAGCTGCTGATGAAATTATACTATTGGTTTTAAAGTCTTTAATACAACAATGTAATGATGGAAAAAGGGTGTTAGATTTCATTTCCTATTTAGAATTTAGATGTATAAATATCTTACATAGAATATAAGAAAATAGTTATTGTTGTGTTTGGCCTTATTTATGATGAATGCTTTTGTTCATTTGTTTGCTTAGATGGCCAATGAAGATTACTGCTATCTCGGTAGCCTCTTTACTCACAGAGGCAGAGTATTCACAACAGCCATGGCAGAGCGACACTAGACACAGCTCAGCACTCTAAAATAGAGGACTCAAGATTAATGTGTTACCAGTTAAATTATCAAGACAGTTCTTCAGCATAAAGCAGACAACATGTTTTGAAGAATTACTTGAAATGCAATTTTATTTTTACCTGGCATGGGCAAGTCTGAGAAGCAAACTCCTATATTATACATGCATCACAGAAGGTGCCATTCTGAAATCTGCTTACTAATATTTAACAAATGACATACAGTATTGAGGAAACAGCCATTCCTAAGATAAAGTTACTTGTCTTTGACAAACTTAGCATACAGCCAAGCTCATTGTTTCCCCTTCAAAGTTCTCATGCCTCCTCTTCCAAAATCTGCCCTCACAGCTTTTATGCTGCACACTGGCAGACAGCAGCAGGCCAGCAGGCAGAGTCTGGGATCCAGCTGTGCTCAGCACACACTGTCAAGCTGCGCCCTGAGTTAAGGGTTGTAAATGGGCATAGTAGCACATGCATGTAATCCCAGCATTCCAGAAACAGGCAGAAAGGTCACCAGTTTGAGGCCGCCTGGGCTATTTGTGAGAAGCCCTGTCTCTTAACAAATAAATGGTAAAATAATTGGGGTTTTTGGTGCTTTTACTGCACTTTAAAATAACTAATTAATTGTGGTGGAGGCAGTCTCATGAATGCACATGCAGAGGCCAGATGAGGACAGTTAAGTATCTTTCTGTGTTACTCTTCACTTCATTCATTCACTCAGTCACGCATTCATTCATTCATTCATTTTGAGATGAGGCTTACTCAGTTGGCCTGGAAATCATTGTGTGGATCAGATTGCCCTACAGCACACAGAGATCCATCTGTTTCTGCCTCCCAAGTGCCAGGTGTAAAGATGTGTGCTCATCATCCTCATCCTCATCCTCATCATCCTCATCCTCCTCATCATCATCATCGTCGTCGTCGTCGTTGTCGTCGTCGTCGTCATCGTCATCATCATCATCATCATCATCATCATCATCATCATCATCATCATGTGTATGCTGCATATCTGTGTGTGGGTATGTTCATGTGAGCAGAACCCATTGAGGCCAGGAGGTTGGCTACTCTGGAGCTGGAGTTGCAGGAAGTTGTGCACTGACTAACATGAGGGCAGGGAGCCTCTGGATCTGTCCTACACAGAAGAAAACACATCCTTTGGAACTCTGTCATGCCTGAGACTAATGGCAGCTCTAGCCTTGCCTGAGCCTCAGATTAGCACGCATTATTGTTTCTTCCCTTAATTCACAGTTTCCAGGTTTGGCTGTCTTTAAATCTAGTAAATGTTCCTTGAATTGTCACCTTAGATGTGAACACTGTCCAGCTTTAATCTGATATTTCCCTCAGTGGAATGATTTCACAGCTCTTCTCAACACAGTGTGCATGTCCTTTGTCCAGCCTTCTGCTGACTCCCATCCTCTGGACATCTCCCACCTCCCCATATATTGCCTTTTTCCATCTGCCACTACTGACTCATCCTTCATAAGTAAACTGTCTTGCACACTTTGGCCTGGTTAGTGTGCATGCCTTTGACACAGCATGTAATAATACTTCGGGCTACAATTTTTTATTTCCTTCCTTGTGAGGCTACAAGCAACCTGATAGCAGGGATGAAGATCTACCCAGCCTTATTTCCATTACCCAAATTATACCTGGCTCATAGAAGACTCTGGGTATGTTTTCGTTAGCTTTAACTGAATGATGCCTCCCTGCATTAGAGCAGAGCCTCACAGCCCCTACTCCAATGGCTGTCAGTCTCAGATGCAAATATTACTCCTTCTAGAATCCTATAAGACTAGAGTGATTAACATTTCAAACTCAACTCCTGTCTCTTTTCCTTAATGTACACACACACACACACACACACACACACACACACCAAAATAAAACAACCAAAAGCAAACAAAGGAACATACTTCTCACATCCATTTGATTGTCAATATGCTCGTAAGACAAGCTCTTACCTAGTAAATTCAATATCATTTCATTCATTTGGTAAGATGTAAATATAATTCATCATGCCTAGCTCCAGGTAACATTTTGAACATCTATGCAAATGAACAGCTTAGACAGGGTGCCTTTAACAGATTATTACTACACCAGACATAAGCCTTGGCAAGGCTGGCTTGTCTTTTACTGTGAATAACACCCACAACTTGTCAAACAGAAATCATCTGCTACTGACATCTCCCCTTATAAACAAGGTGATCTGCCTTGCTAATCTCTGGTAATTATCTCAGTTGCCCTGATTTGTGTAAAATGTAGAAGTTTGAATTTTTATTATG
Source organism: Mastomys coucha (assembly GCF_008632895.1). NCBI lineage: Eukaryota > Metazoa > Chordata > Mammalia > Rodentia > Muridae > Mastomys > Mastomys coucha. The sequence continues at coordinate 133,045,465 of NW_022196896.1, read as the reverse complement.
TGTCAGGGACCAAAATAAAAGCTTCTATACCAAGGCCTTTCAAAATAAAATTTGACAATAAATTGAATTCCTTTTAAACTTAGAAAAAATGTAACATTAATGTATAAGGTACTTATTTTGTTCTAAAAAGTAAAAGAATCAATATAAAATAGCATCAAATATAAAAGGTAAATGACATATAGGTAATGGTGGGTTTGATGGACATTCAGGCACACTTACAGACAGGCTTACAAAGACAGTCTACGTACCCATTCAGACACCTAAACCTCACACTTGGCCAAGTCAGAAACAAACAAACAAACAAACAAACAAACACCAGAACCTTCCTTTTGATGGAACCTAACTTGATGTTCTTGGCATAGCACCTAACTATGAGGATCGTTCTGGCAATGGCCTATTTCTAACGGGTCCAAATTAGCACACTACCTATTGTGCACATCAGCAAGAGTCTTCTTGAAAGAAATAAAAACTTGTTAAAAGTCAGTAAAGAGTGATATACAACTATAAAGCACATTCTCAAAAGGAAGAAATGACAAATGATGAGCAGGCTGAGCTACGCAGTGGATGTATGATTGCTCTATACCTAAGCAGAACCTCTACCACACACGGTGATTCTCTACACCCACACACGGTGATTCTCTACACCCACACACGGTGATTCTCTACACCCACACACGGTGATTCTCTACACCCACACACGGTGATTCTCTACACCCACACACGGTGATTCTCTACACCCACACACGGTGATTCTCTACACCCACACACGGTGATTCTCTACACCCACACACGGTGATTCTCTACACCCAAGCAGAACCTCTACCACACACGGTGATTCTCTACACCCACACACGGTGATTCTCCACACCCAAGCAGAACCTCTACCACACATGGTGATTTGGTGGGCTTTTACATGGAGAACATTATAAATAATGTTTTGCATTTTAAAAAGCAAGAAAGGTGAATATAGAAAGAGATCTATATTCTGTAGAAAAACTGGAAGGACTCAGTTAATACCCCAGCTGATCAGCAGATACTTTCACCTCACGTTGGGAGCTCCTAGTCACACACTGGATCAGTTAATACCCCAGTTGACCAGCAGATACTTTCGCATCATGTTGGGAGCTCCTAGTCACACACTGGAGACACTTGTTGTCCTGACCTTCTTACTAATGAGGACAAATCAGGATTTCACTGAGAAGACATTTTGACATCTCCAGCTTAAATCAATATCCACGTTTGGGTGCTGCTAAGCTCAGTGGTTATCACCCCTATGGTCAGAGGTACTTTATGGAACATAAGCATGCTTCCTCAAAAATCCCAGAAGGATCACACAGAAGGGTGATGCCTGTGGTACTACTACCCTGAGATAACCCATGTTATCCCAGGGGCACTACATGCAACACACTCCTGGGATCATGTGCAAGGCCTATTTCCTGTTTCACATCATGGTATTAAATAGTAATGCCACCACTTTCTGTTCCCCCAAATACCCAAGGTTTAACAAAAACATACACAGTACTCCATGAGTAAGAGATGCAGTGCATACCAATTAAAAATCATGACGTGTTCTGAGTTGTCAGTTCTCAGGAGGGAAACTATATCCAGCAAGATGGACAGAGAAGGAACATAGCAACTGTGTTTAAGATACCGTACAGGATTGAAGGTGAACTTTTCATTTAAATATCGAATGTAAATACATGGTCAGTACCCTGATTTCTTAGCAGTTCCAAGATGTTATTCAAGCTAAGGTTTATTCATCCACCCATTAGTGTTCATGAAGTAAAATAGTTGGTGTTTAAGTAAATGAATAGGTGGCTATACTTGAATGATGCTGACAACTTACGCATGAATTAACACTTCATTATATCAATAACAATTACAAATATTACCTAAGTACCAACATGCAAGACAAGTCTATAATAGGCACTTCCTGTTGACACATATGACAAATGAAGACAAACACAGAAAACAAAAAGCCAGAGAGCAGGGCTCACATGGTGTGTGCACAAGCCTTGGCTCCAGTGCTCTGCAAACAAATGTGGAGGATCATGAGAATAACACCAGGCAAAGAATCCAGAGATGGGAAGTTCAGGTGCTGGAAAGGGCAAGTGAAGGGGAATCCTAATAAGTAAATAAGAATTCCCATTATTAATCTGATTTGAAGGCTTGAAGGCCTCAAGGATCCTCAAAACGACTCTGAAGCCACAGCATATAAAAGGCTGCAAACCATGATGAGCAAGGCAAGGCAATATACAGCGACCAAGAGACAGGAGGACAGAAGAGGAGCCGTTATAACCAGCTCAGTTGGCAAATGCACCCAAGGAAAGCCAATGAGCTGCAACAAAGCAAGAAACATGCAGCCATTAAAGGGAATGTCCCAGGCTGAGGAAACACTTCTGAGTCCACCCATAACTGAAGCCGTATTAAATGGAGGAAGAGTTAAACTCTCCCTCTAAGTTCACCATCAAGGACACAGTCATACTTCTTTCCACTGCATAGGAGGCTGCTGCTAGGGAGATTAGTCAAGAGCAAGACAGTGACAGCATCTCAGTAGGAATGGAAGAAGAAGGGCAGTGGTGGCGCACGCCTTTAATCCCAGCACTTGGCAGACAGAAGCAAGCAGATTTCTGAGTTCGAGGCCAGCCTGGTCTACAGAGTGAGTTCCAGGACAGTCAGGGCTACACAGAGAAATCCTGTCTCAAAAAGAAAGAAAGAAAGGAAGGAAGGAAGGGAGGAAGAAAGAAAGAAAGAAAGAAAGAAAGAAGAAGGAAAGAGAAAAGAAAAGAAAATTCTACTCGCAGTTACATAGTGTAGTGTTTCAAACATCTTACAGAACACATTAAAAATGCTAGAAGTCATGAGTGAGCACATGAAGGTAGAGAAAGCGAGTCCAGTCTATAAAAATTGGGAGTCTTTCTGCACACAAGCAGTTAACAAGAAATAAAAATAAATCTCAAATGTATTCCCTTTGTAATATGTCTAAGTAGAAAATGTTTGCTCAAAAAAATACAGGAAGTACAAGATTTATATACTCTAAAACATGAGGCTGTAAAATAAAATTAGTGAAGGAAATAGATCTGACTTTTTTGTGGGTTAAAAGACTGAATGACTCTGGGTTACTTCTCTTGTCCAAGTTAACTTACAGCTTCGGTACAACCACTCATAAAATCCCAGCCGGATTCCTTGTGCATAGTGATGAAATGAATCTAGAATTGGTGTGGAAATGCAAGGGCTCAATACAGCCAAAAATAATCTTACAAAAGTAGAAGACAGTGGGAGGATTTATGACTCCTGACTCCCCAACTTTTTTCAAAGTTACAGTAGGCAGGACAGTTTGGTCCTGGCATAAAGATAGACACAAATGAAATAAATAGAAGGAGACTCAAAATTCAACAATCCATTTATGGGAAATTAATTTTCCACAGTGTAAAAACTATTCATGGGGCGATTTCAGTCTTTTCAATAAGTGTGCTAAGACAAACAGGCATCCTGTACGATTGAGTGCTTAGATAGAATTAGGTTGGTGGCCCCCAGCCGGAGCTGCAAGGGCTGAAGCCATTTAACCCTCCGAGCAAGCAGAGAGGTGAGCCCTTTCGGACTTGGGTTGGGATGAGAGCTTCTTATGTCTCACATGATAGGTGCAAGAAACAGAAAGTAAAATAGGCCACGAGGACTAAATCCAAACTAAAACCCTCTGCACTTCCAATTATATTCAATAAAGAGAAAGGACAGCCTAGAGTGGGCAAAATGATAAATGTCGATGTGTCTGAAGAACCCATATTAGGCCATAAAAGAAAAAAAAAACTCTTACAACTCAATAGCTGAGAGATAATGACTGAAAAGTCAACAAATCTGAACAAATATTTCTGTAACACAGATGTACAAAGAACTAATAACCATACAAAATACTCATTGCTATTCACCATGAGGGAGATAGAAGTAAAAGACAGGAGATACACCAGCTAAGTATCTATAGTAAAAGAATATAGACAGTAAAAGTAATGTGGAAAGACTCATATACATTGCTGGTGAACAAAATAATAATAAAATAATAATAATGATAATTTTAATAATAATAATAATAATGACATTACTGTCAAAAATCTGTCAGTTAAAAAAATAAAAACATTAAAGTGATCCAGCAGTCTCACTCCAGCCACACTCAAAAAAGGGAAACATAACTGCACATACACTCTTGTCCTTGAGTGTTTGAGAGTGCTCATGGAATCCTCACAATACCCCAAAGTAAAAACAACCAAAGGTCCAAAACTGAAATGTAATAAAAACCAAGAACAACGCATAGGAACATCACACACTGTGAACACTGAGCCACAGAGAAGCCATGAAAAGACTTCAAACTGCAATGGTAGAATTTGCCTGCAATGTCTGGAAGAAGAAAGCTGTAGAAACAGAAACTAGAACACTGGATCTCAGGAGAATGAAAGAGAAATGAGGGGGATGGGAATGAGAGAAAGATGGACCACGATTACTGGGCATCCTGTATCCTCAGAGAGGATAAATGCTCTAGGATTAGATCACAGAGATGGCTGCCCAGCCCTGTAAATGTGCTTAAAAAGTGTTAAATTGAACTCCACAGATGTGCGAATCATTTTACTTCAATAAAACTCATTTTAAAATGTAGTCTTTTGATTTCTCAAAAAAACAGATTTGTAATTTACCAAGGAGCATATGAAAAAAAAAAAAAAAACTCCTCAAAGGTCCTAATTATCAGTAAAATGCAAACAAAGCTGAAAGTAGATATAATCTTATATCCCTACCAGAAGGACTATTTTACCAGGGACAGAATGGAATAGAACCTAGCAAGGGTACAGCCAAAGTGAAATGTATATAAGTCCATCCATTACAGGAAATAAGGCAAAGGTCCTCAAAACAAACAAACAAACAAACAAACAAACAACCAAGATGGAAACAGAACTATAGACCTGCCACTAGATCTAGCCATCCCCAACACTGGAAAAACATACAGAGGGATGAAACCGGTTTGCAGAAGAAGCACGTGTGCTCCGGTTTTGATACAGTGCACACAATAGACAAACTATGGACTCTTTAGTAATCCACTGATGAAGAAACAATAAAAGAAAATATGGAATGTATGTGCAACAGAATATAATTTTGCCATCAAAAATGAAGTCCAGTCATTTGTGGAAATACAGATTGAAGGCATTTTGTCAAGTGAAGTAACTCAGGAACTGAAACATGCATGCCACATGCTTTCACTTATATGTAAATACCAGTTAATCAGAAAGAAGTATGAAATAGTGGTTTCCAAAAACTGATAAAGACATGGGTATGTGCTTACATGGGAACAATATTTTATATTTTATGTTCTGTGACAAAATAGGGTAACTATAGTTTGCTACAATGAATTCAGAATTGCAAAGCACCCTGCAGAGTGCTAGCAAGGTGGCTTGGCAGGATAGGCACTTGGTGCCAAGACTGTCTACCTAAGTTCAGTTGTCCCTGGAAACCACATGGTAGAAGAACTGACCTCCTGCATGGCCTCTTAGTACTCACTGCCACACATGAACTGGAACAATGTGCATACACACACACACACACACAACACACACACACACACATCAGTTAGGCAGATGGTAGATAGACAGACAGATAGATAGATGATAGATAAATTGATAGGCAAATGATAGATAGATGATAGACAGACAAATAGTAAGATGATAGATAGATAGATAGATAGATAGATAGATAGATAGATAGATAGATAGATAGATAGGCATAGATTAAAAATATCCAGTAAAGAAACCAAAATGCTCCCAACACAAGTACACACACACACACACACACACACACACACACACACACACGAAAGGGAGACAGAGAGAAAGAGAAAGACAGAGCTAGATACAGACGGAGGAAAAAGGCAAAGACAGGCAGGCAGACAGGATTGCCTGAGGTCATAGATACAGCAGTCATCCTGAAGTGATCATCGCGTGTACACATGTTGAATGACTGGCCCATTTATATGTGTAATTAATTCATGTCAATTTGAAATGAGTGACTAAAAAAATAGGCAAGATATAGTTACTGATTATTGGAAAGGAAAACCAGAAAGACATCTGCAGCCCTGCTCCAACCTTAACCAGAAAAGCTTCTCTGTGATGTGAGGGGAGAATGGAAAGTCCCGGAATTGCACAGGATGCAGAGAGCTCAGACCAGGACATGGCATTTACCTCACCTTCCAGGGACAGGACACACTTGGGGATAAAGACGGAAATGATGTAAGAGCCTGAGCATGGGAGGGGGAGCTGCAAAGTAACTCCTAAACATCATGTGGCTGCGACAAATGCCAACTCAGAGCAGCAGCATACACTAACTCAGCAGCATACACTAACTCAGCAGCATACACTAACGATGGGTCCACAGAAGTTGAGCCCTGAACAGTCAGCCATGGGGGGAGAAGGGACTCATGGGGGTTGGTCTGCTTCACACTTCTGATGTGTTGGAGACAGACAGATGCTGGGGAAGACAGAGGCATGCTGTCCAGTTATGGAGGGTGGAGGCATGGTATCCTGTATGGAGGATGGAGGCATGGTATCCAGTTATGCATCCACTGGTGAGCCCACCAGGCTCTGGTGGTTATTTTCAAACTCAGAACACACAGATGGCCCTAATTAAACTCTGAGACACGAAACAAAACCAAGATTAGGAAATTAAAGGAAAAGGTTTGTAAGGGAGATGGGGGATGAATTTGGGGAGTGCAGAATATATACTGTGCATATAGGAAACCAGGAGAGAGTACAGTTTCCTAATTAAAAGTCATTTTCATAGCACAATAATGTAAATTTTATATTTTAATTAAAGCCTGGGTCATGGGAGAGCTCAAAAGAAAGAACAGACTGATTTGGAACTAGTAAAAGAAAAAAAATTAAAAGTGATTTTGAAAAGGGACTGAGGAAGGCATTGTCCAGAGACAGAATTGAATATTCTTAATGGGATCAGAGATATGCTCACTAAATACTGTAAAGATTTCAATAGCAGTGAAATCAATTTATAAATCAATGTGACTCCAATGAAAAGTCCTAACCTAATATTTTCCAAATAACTTGTCAAAGATTTGGTAGATCACAGAAACAAAAGATGAAAAACAGCTAACAATAGGTGTGAGACAGTGTCTCTCTTCTTATTTTATCGTATGGAGCTTCATTTACTAAGGTAGTATGCTGTTTGTGAGAAAATAGGCCAGCAGATCAATTAAGCAGACAGAGAGGCCATGGGACATGAAAGAAGACACACAGGAACATGATTATCTGAACAATAATTACAAATTACCAGACAAACAATAAACACACTAATAAATGATACTGCCACAGGGAGTGACACCCTCGGATAGAAAATAATTGGAATTTTCCCCGGTTGTGTTATCCCCCACCACACAGGGAAGTTCGTGATCTCCACCCTTGCTCAACTCAATATAGTTCCAATTAGCTGCTGCAGTGGCCTTTGTTCAGCTGTAAGGTGCATTATGTCTGCCACTTATAAGATCCCTCCAATAACTTCCTTCCACCATCTCACGGGAGTCACAATGAAACTAAATGAATTACTACATAGAGATGATAACACAGGCTGAGTGTACTACCTCATTCATCTCCCCCTGCTCACCCAGCCCCCCTTCCCCTCCTTTGAACAAGTCCATCGTGCTGGCACTGTGTCAGCAGAGCTCCTAGGAGCAGAGAGACGCACATCAGCCACCCACCTGCTAGGGACAGTATGACACTGGAAGTATAGCCTATAGGGGTGGGTTCACACACTCCCCAGCTTGCACGAGGCGTTCAACAGAAAGACTGACCAGGTCAGTAGCGCTGAGCATGCCAATGACATGCTTTACCTTCCAGATAATATCATTCTCCACATAAAGGAATCACGGCTTCCTTCCTAGAGATGGAGGATTCCAGAGCTCAGCAAGAGAAGAACAACAGCAAAACGAAGAGAAATATCTCTCAAAGTTCTGCTGCCCTGGTAAGCATTGTCATCACTGGTGACAGTATTCGGAGGATCTTATTAAAAGACAAGCCTTAGATGTAGATTAATTTATCTCGAGCAATAAATAACTGACCCAACGATGTACATAGTTGGTTTAGTACAGAGAAAAATAATTATGAAAGAATGCTGGAATAGAAGGCACTATATATTAAAAGAAAATGCCCAGCACTGGTATTTGAAAGCAAAGAGAAAAGAGATCATAGCTAGGATGGAATCCTACACAGTGCTGAAAAGATGGAAATATCTGATAAAGTATTAGGTATTAAGCCTTTCTCAAGTACCACACAGCTTCACAAGAGTTCACTGAGGCAGGACCAGCCCCAGTGACAGAATCTAGTAAAATCAACGTAGAGTTTGCCCAACTCCAGTCTGGACACCTTAACTGTCTCTGTTTCCAAAACGATGTCACTGCTTCTTCAGCAACAGCATGGAGGCAGGGCTTGCACTAAATGGACATGAGTACTTTCAGCAGATACTTCTTTAGGAGAGTAGGAGTTGGTGCAAACAAGTTGCTTACCTACAGTCGCATGGCCAGCTGGTAGCAGAGCTCATCAGATAGTGGTATCTAAACAGTAGGAAACTGTGTACCATATGGAGGGCATACTCAACTCACTATAGCACACTTTCAACAAATACCATGCTGAGTCCTCTCACAAAAACAGAATCTTCCTAGTATCTCTTCACAAAGTACTGCTCAGAATAACCACCTTCCAGAGAACCCCTCAGTAAACACACTGGCATTCTGAATCCTGACTCCTGACTCCTTGCATTGGCATGCTGCACAACTGATGCGAAAACCTGGTTTTTTCAGATATCCAACCACTTGTTTTCTGTGCCGTACTGCTTCTGAACAGCAGCAGATCTTCATAAGAACTGTCCGTCTGAATTCTCATCGGGCAAACCGAAGCTTGGACTACAAAGACTTCCTCAACAGCAGCAGATGTTCATGAGAACTGTCCATCTGAATTCTCATCAAGCAAACCGAAGCTTGGACTACAAAGACTTCCTCACTCCCACTCTGATAGTGATGAGCAAGCGTCCAGCTGGGGTGGAGCCACGGGAATCTCAGGAGCACTGAGACCAAGGTGAACCACTAGCCTCGGGAAGCTACACTTCACAAAGCAGACTGTGAGAGAAAGGAGGAAGTGTATAGAGGTGTTGGCATTCCTCAGCAGAAGTATAACGTATGTGCAGATTAGCACATGCAAGAATACAGTTTGACAGTCATCCATGTATTAAGCACATATAACAAACACTCAGATCAAGAGATGGAACGTTGCTAGTGGACTCCCTCTACTGAGCATTCCTGAGGGTCATGCCAGCTCCTAACAGGATGGGATGATGCATAGATGGAATTTTCAGTATGCATTGGTCCTTAAGAATTGCTTATCATTGATAGAAAGGTGTTTGTGACAGTCACCACACTATTGCATGCACTCATCCAGTCTTAAACCATACAGAGTATTGTAGAATGTGTAGCACATCTATTCATTTACTTGCTGGTATGTATTTGGGTCATTTTCAGACTTAGAGCAATAAAAGTGGTAGTTGAACAATGTATCTCTTTGCTAAAATGTACATTAATTCCAGTTTTCCTTAGGGCCATGACTAGATAGAATTCCCAAGTCATAAACTACACATACTGATTTCCTACCAATGTTATAATATATAACCTCAAACCCAGAGGTTTAAAGCAACATGGATGTTTTTTCTTACAGTAATAAGGGTCAAAAGTCCTACCTGGGTCTCATTAGGCTAAAATCAGGGCTTCAACAGAGCTGCATTTCTTTCTGCAGGCTACAAGGAAAGCCTTTCCAGATTGCAGACACTGTCAAAGGTCCTTGGCCTCATGGCCACATACTCTATCTTCTAAATTTGGTCAAGTATCTCTAAAGATAACACTCGGTGATTATTTGACTCCCCTGCCTCTTGTTTAAAGGAGCCATGTGACTATAGAAGTCAACTTGAATAATTAGAGTTATCCCTGTTTTAAGGTTAGCTAATTAACATCATTCTGAGGTCTGAATTTTGAGGTTCCATGGATCTAAGGAAGAGCAGGTAGATGTCTCTGTGAGCCACCATTCTTCCTCCCAGAGTGTGCATTCACTTTGAAAGTGTTTAAATTTCATTTGACAAACTCTGCCATGGCCATAAACTAGCGTCTTCCCTCCCTTTCAGGGGCTCCCCTTTCTCCTGTTAGATAGTTTAAAAAAAATCTATATTTTGAGAATGAAAAATAAAATTTTAAATTTGTATGACTATATAAACTAATACAGATTTTTTTGTTATACAATATCCTGGTACTTAGGAAAATACAAGATAATTGGCTGTTTAAAATGCAAATTTTAAACAGTGGGGAAAAGCAAACTAAAAAAAATTAGCAAAAACACTTTATGAATTTTTGTTATGTGTTATGTGATTATTAAAAGACAGAAATGTGAAAATTAAGAGATAAAATTGAAATGAGGAAATCAGCCCCTAGGAAATCAGCACACTAGGGTCTTTACATCTTTATAGAAACAATGTTGCTTTGTTAAAATGCTAAGTTTATTGCACACATTTAGTTTCCTCTTGTCACCATTGTCTTGTCTGACCACACTACTATGTCCTTAGTATCGCATGTATTACAGACCTACTTAAAACAAAGTGAAGAGTAAAGTTCCATCCTTTAAAATTAAACATGCATCGTAGACATCTTCTTGGCAATGGAACCTGGGCAAGGGTCATGAGTGTTTAATGTTTGTCTATGACTGGCAACAGAAGCTGTGTGTTGCACGTACGGTTTGGAGCTAAAAACTGTTTTTATGGATGCAGTCAAGAACGACTGGAAGGTTGTCCTTCCTTGATTAAGAACTGGGATGCTCCCACGTACTATCTTGGGCACAGGAAAGGACAACTCTATCGAAATACTGAAGGAAACCATCATACAAAAGTCAGAAGCTCAAACTTTTCTATGCACCAGATAAAAGGACCCAGCTCCCTCTGCACGCAACACAGAGATCCCAAAGTCACAGCCACAAAACTGATCCACAGCAGTGCCTCAACACCTCGAAATGTGTGCAAAATCTTCACGAAAAAGAAGCTTCACCAAGGACGAGCTCAAAAGTTTTGTAATCGGAAAATTCATATGAGTCTTTAGCGTAAAAGTCAGAAAAAAGCAAGCTGAAAACAACGGACATCTTAGATCTCCATAATCAAAAAGGCGAAGAGGGGCCAGGCATGGTCACGCATGCCTTTAGTTCCAGCACATAGGAGGCAGAGGCAGATCTCTATGAGTTTGAAGCCATCCTGATCTACAAATCGAGTTCCAGGAACCAGAATAGGTGTAGAGGATTGTGGAAGTAAATGTGCTTGCTGCCCTGACCACGCGTTTCCCACCTCTTTGAAGTTAGAAAACAGTACGTATAAGCTCCTGAAGAAATAGATGAAAAAAAAAAAACAGAAAATCCTTGAAGTGAGCAAACGAACTGACAAAAACCACAGCATTCTTAAAATTCTTCTATAAAAGTAAAAATATAAAAAAAAAAAACAGAAAAACAGTTAAACAGCATGAAATACATACAGATATAGAGAAATTCTATTTAGAACTGAAAACTGGTCAACTGAAGTTCACAAATGACACATTCACCCAAAATAGCCCAGAAGATGTGGTGCTAAAAATAATGATAAAGAAGATACTTGGAGGATGAACTATGATGTCACAACATACATTTAACAGGGAATTTTACAGGTTGAGACCAAGGAAGACATGGGGAAGTTCATAAAGGAAGAGCATGCCTTACTCCCCAGGGGCACATAATCCAGTAAAATTCTCACTAACAAATATGCTTTCAGACCCAGGTCACACGTGGAACTCTTGACATCGAGCCAGTACCTGTTACACAATCAATTTCTCATCCTTCAATTTTGAACAGGCATAGTTTCTCATCATACTGACTGTCAACTTGGCAGCCAGTGAGAATCAGAGCCAAATTTCAGGATCTACTTTCCTTAATTTACTTTCTGATTAATCACTATGTGTTCTTTTTTTACTTCCCCTTGTTTGTGCATCAGAAACAAAACCAGGCATCTACCTATAGATCTCAGGCAGTTTAAGCAGCTCAAGTGCACTTCCTGTATATGATTATTTGATTTTAAACTTAAGGGAACCATACTTAAGTTAGGAAACCACAGAGTTTCAGGGTGCAGAAGCAACTAGAAAGGGCTAGTTCAGTGAAATCCATCCGTGTGGCCACAGTAATTGGCTCAGAGATGGACACATAAGCAAACCAAAACCAACCAACTTTAGAACTCTTGGTAGAGAAAACAAATCTAAGAAATTTTTTCCAAAACTGTTAGGTTAGTTGAACATGAGCCTCAATCTACAACATCCATCAAGTAAAGGAAGATCCGGGGAGACCAAAGACCCTAGAGGAATACAGACTCAAGTGTCTGGGGTGAGGAGGCCCTAGATGCAGCCACAGATGATCCAATACCTGCATACGGCTCTGCAGCTTTTGAGCTAATAACTTCTCTTCCTGCTTAAGCTGGTCTGAGCTGTGTTTCTATCTTTGTAACTAAAAGAGTCAAGTCTAATAAAAAGTTTAAAAGCTAAAATGTACCAAAGACAACAGCCATCTCAAGAGCATAGTCACTCTCTGTTCCACAGTAAAACATTGAAGATTATTCGAATCCTAAGCCCAGCATCACTTAAATCATTAACCCAATGCAACCTTGTAAGCCTAATCTTCATTTTATAGTGACCTTGAGATCTTCCAACCATACTAAAAGGTCTCTCAAAATTATGTCATTTAAAACAAAATTATTTTAATTAGTTTATCTGAAATCAATTAATTGAAGTGCAAGAAAATAGGCATTTAGATTTAAGTAATCAAAAGTCACCATAAACTAGAAGTGCCAGTTGACCTAGGCATGATTGCACTTGCTCATGGTTCCATTATCTGAAAGTCTGAGGTGAGAAGACTGCCCAAGTTTATATATTTGAAGGCACCCTGGGCAAAACAGAGAGTGCTTAAATAGAAAGAAAGAAAGAAAGAAAGAAAGAAAGAAAGAAAGAAAGAAAGAAAGAAAGAAAGAAAGAAAGAAAGAAAGGAAGGAAGGAAGGAAGGAAGGGAGGGAAAAGAGAAAAGGAAGAAAAAGAGAAAAGAAAAAGGAATATACAGTAGAGATGTCCATTGAAGTTTTAAAATTAAATATTGATAATAATGATAAGTGAATTTTGAAAGATGTATAGGCAAAAGGAAGTAAGATTTTAATACTAAAAGCAGCACTGATTTGTTATGAAAGATCACATGTAGGATTAGGGAAGAATGTTCACATACATAGATCATGTGGAGGGTGGGGGACACTCACATACATATATCATGTGGAGGATGGAAAAGGAACACTCACATAAATATATCATATGGAGGATGGAGAGAAATGAATAGATCATGTGTAGGATGGGAAGGAAAACTCACATGCATAGATCATGTGTAGGATGGGAAGGAACACTCACATGCATAAATCATGTGGAGGATGGAAAGGAACACTCACATGCATAGATCATATGGAGGATGGAGAGAAATGAATAGATCATGTGTAGGATGGGAAGGAACACTCACATGCATAGATCATGTGTAGGATGGGAAGGAACACTCACATGTATAGA
>NW_022196896.1:132987468-133031435 GCF_008632895.1 Mastomys coucha | reverse complement strand
ATCATGTGGAGGATGGGAAGGAACACTCACATACATAGATTATGTATAGGGTGGGGAGGAACATTCACTTCCATAGATCCTATGGGGAATATTCATATACATAGATCATGTGGAGGATGGGAAGGAACACTCACATACATAGATTATGTATAGGGTGGGGAGGAACATTCACATCCATAGATCCTATGGAGAATATTCATATACATAGATCATGTGGAGGATGGGAAGGAACACTCACATACATAGATCATGTGTAGGATGGGAAGGAACACTCACATACATACATAGATCATGTGGAGGATGGGAAGGAACACTCACATACATACATAGATCATGTAGAGGATGGGGAGGAACACTTACATACATAGATCATGTAGAGGGTGGGGATGAACATTCGCATCCATAGATCCTGTGGAGAATATTCATATACATAGATCATGTGGAGGATGTGGGAAGAATGTTCATATGCATTGATCATGTGGAGGGTGGGGGAAAAGGAAAGCTGGATACATGCTTCTATAACTTGCAGTACGACAGCAGTTATAAGAGGCTAGTAGTAAAAACAGGACATATCTGTGTCTATCCTCTTTCAGAGACTCTTTGCCTATGTTCCTAATCACTCAACAATGATACAATAATCTCTTCATAACCCCTGAGTATCAAGAATTAATATCAAACAGTGCATAAAAATAGCATTTTCTTGATATTCTATCTGCAAGAAGACACATATTACCTGGAGGTACAAATAAAAAACATGTCATGCATTAAAAAGCCAGGTGTAAAGTGTGCCCTATTATAGTCCAAAGTCTACTGCATTTGGTGTACAACAAAGCACACTGTACATTTTAACGCTTCCCAAGTCAGAAGGGTCTTAGGCTACTGTCAGCCTAAGAGTAGCCATGGTGCGACCACTGCTCCGTGCACTGCTGACTCGGCACTGTGTCTGGTGATTGAAGAGAACAGCTCTAATCCTAGGCTGCTTTGGTCTGCATGCCATTAGCAGGCCATTTAAAGAAAGGATAGGGGACGTCCTAGCCATTGTCAGACGAATGTCGGAAGGCATCATCAAAATGTGCAGACAGAATGAATAACAGCACCTTGGATGAAAAGCTCAGAGACACTATTAAAACTCTCCTTTAAAAATGTTCAATATTGATATCCTTGGTGACATAGAGGCTGACAGTGTGTGGGAAACTCAGACAGTGATGGCTGAGCCAAACCTGCACTCAGGTTCATGAGATAATAAAGTTTTATTTTTTTAAAAAAATCTAATTTATTAAACTAATATATTGCACTTCAAATAGCCATGAGGGATAAATAATAATGTGTGAAAGAATAAAGGGAGATTCTTTTTTAAAAATATACATCCTTGGAATAAGAAAATATAAAAATTTAATCGGCATTATTTTTATATTTTATATAAAATATATTTTATTATATTTTAATATATATCATTAGTACTTAAAAGAACAGAGAGTCTGAGAAGTAACAATGATGTGGAAGCAGGCATGCATATGGGGCAATCATGGGCAATCATGAGTAAAGCACATCTACTTTACCCTGTAGTGGGCTGATTTGTTCGGGGCAAGGGAGTCCTTTTTCATATTTTTTTTCACTCCTTCATAATTTGACATTTCTATAATGGATGTCAGTTCATTTTGTACCCCATTCCACTCTCTCATCCCTCCCTGAAGCCCTTCTTCCATTCAAGACCTTCCTACTGTCCTGTTGTCTCCTCACAGGTGACCCACACTCTTCAGATTCTTGACCAGGGGTGGGTGGGGACAGGGATGGCTTCTCTGTGGCTGTTCACCAATGAGAGTGTCACCTTGCTTCTTAATAAACTTTAACAAACAATAGTTGCTCATGGAGGGAGGAGCCTGGTGGGGCCCTATTCTCCTATTCTGATAAAATGTTGATAGAATTTCTCTGTGCCTTCCAGAAAGATGGGAGTGGATTTCATTATACCATCACCCATGCTATTTCAACTCACTATGTCTTTTTTATCTTCAATCTGCAAAATCTATATCTGAATTTATTTCCGAAACTGTGGTATGTACACACAATGGAGTTTTATTCACTCATTAAAAAGGAATGAAATTATGACATTTTTAGAGAGACAAACACAACTGGAGGTCATCATGTTAAAATAAATAAATTGGACTGAGAAAGGTACACACATTTCCTCTCATGTGAACAATTTATCTTTTTACACACATACCACACACATACTGCACACATACACATGCATACACACACATCATCTCACACACCACACACTACACCACAAATACAATACTCCACCACACAACACACACCCCACATGCACACATACCACACACCACACACACTACATCATACACCATACCACACCACACACACACACACACACATGCACCTACACACACACCACACACACACAAACATACACACACCACATACAACATACAACACATGCACACCCCATACACACACAGACCACTACACACACACACACAGAGACCACCATACACTACACACACACACACACCACACCACACACCATACACACAAACACACACCCACACCAATCATGTGAAAGAAAAGAAGAGGGGCTTTGAACAAAAAGCAAGACATCTAAATGGAAGAGGAACAGGAACTGATAATGTGGAAAAAGATGTTTTGTACATATGAAATGAAACCAGAAAGGAAATTGTTTGGCAGAGAATGGGAAGCAGGGGATGGTAAAGGAGAGTGGGGAAGGAACTAGGAGATGAATATTATTAGCCAAGTGAGATTATAGAGATTATGAAAATGCCATGTTAGTTACTTCAGTGGTAACCTTCTGCACATGGGGGAAAGACTGAATAGGGAACTATGCACCTGGAGACACAGTAAAAGGACATATATAACTTTTCCTGAACCATGAATATTTTGCTTTTCTCTTCAAAATTTGTCTTTCTAAAGAATCAAGCCTCTCAGAAAATAATTGCTGTTGGAGATGAAAATACAGGTTTCTCATACACTGATGATGCAGACATTGCAGTTCATCGACTGCCCCAAAATCAACAGGAATCTGAAAGTGTAAGTGATTCCGCTTGTTTACAATCGATACCATGTGCTTTCTTCAGAAGCACTCAGAGTAGGGATAGAGGGATGGTCAAATGGTGAGAGTGCTGCCTCCTCCTCCAGAGGACCTGGGTTTGATTCCAAGCACTCACAGGGCAGCTCACAACCATCTGCTTCTCCAGTTCCAGGGTATATGATGCAGGTACTGCACATATATGTACACACACACACACATAAATGCATTACACCTATACACATAAAGTATTAAAAAACAAACTCTAATTACTTAGCAAGTTTGAGTTATTCTGTTATTGGCCATGTATGGTCCCATGTACCTATGCTCCATAGCTCCTGATAATGCGCACTCATCCATTAGATCAAACCTGGTGACTATATGCTTGAATGAAATGTAAGAAGACATCACGGGCCTAATCTATGACTTTATACCTTCTAAAAGCCATTTGGGTTTTTCAACCAAACATTTGTGAGGGATGTCTGATTAGGGGCAATATTTCATGGCAATTGTATAGACGTGGTAAAGACCACAACCTACATCCACAGAAGCACCACAAGCATGCTAACAGATAAAAGCAGGAACACACACCTTCAGGGACAGGAAAAGTTAAATTAAGTTCCAACTAATAAATGAATCAGAGAGATATCAAAGCAATGAAGATAATTAGATCATGTTACCTTTTGGTTTCCAAAAACTGGAACCTCAGAGAGACAAATTTGCTGATTTAACTCATTTCCTACTTACATTTGGGCAAAGCAAAGATCATGATGGAAACAGGCAATGTTGTGAGGTGCCAGGATAAAAAATGGAGCCCTTAGCGCTGAACATATAATCATTTATTAGATTAAACCTAGTGGCTGAAAGCTTTAATGAAATAATTATGGAGGTCAATGGCCGGATGTTTCTGTTTTGCCAAGGAAATGGAAAGCTTTCTCTAGGAGAATATAGCAATTTCTAAAAACACACAACTGCCATCATTTTCATGTGTGATATCGTTGAGCCAGTCACAAATACTGGCTGTAAGTATAAGATAATATGACCTAAAACCAAAATACACTATTATTAATGTGTATATTTGAGTTAATAGCCAAGAACATTAAAATGGGAGAATTTCTCATGAGCTATTTGGAGCACATACCAAGTATCAAACAGAAATCCCAGAACTAGAAAAAAAAATCTGAAACCAGTAGCAGATGAGCACAAGAGTTTGGGGGCTTCTGTAATCTCAATGGCTGGTCACTAAACGCTTTGAATAATAAGATGCTCAGCAAGCACAGACTGGATATATTACAGGACACTTATCCAGTAGGACTAGCAACAGTGTGCAACAATGGTAACATCCTCAGTACGTGGCCACATGAGCATCACAGACATGCTGATAGAAGGAAGGATTCAGTGGGGGTAGGGGGGAACACAGCAAACGATCCCTCCATACAAAGTTCAGGGATAGGCAGAACTAACATAAAGCACGGAGGTTGGGACGTTTGTCATTGTAACCCTCCTGCTTGACCCTGCCTGCCCCTCATAACCACACCTCTCTGCCCACCTCTTGCTATTTGCCACGCCTCGCTCCTGGTTCCAGTTACATCGGAAGTCCCACCTCCAGAGACCGAATAAGGAGCTGCTGATTGGGCCAGCATGCTGATGAACTTGGGGGAGGGCTTTTGCCTCACCTATTCTACCTGTTGGCTTGTAACAAAGGGATTATTATTAAATACAAGATAGCTGAGTGATCACACTTGAGTGCTGTCTAATTTTGACTTTCCACGTGGATTAAGGTAACATAAACATGGCTAGCCAATTTCCTCCTGACTCTATATTCCAGATAACCCGTTCTTACTGTTGCCGCTGGCCAGCAACATGTCATGGTACCTTGGAGGTGCTGAGAGAAATGCTCTCCAATGGATGGAGCTGCTGTGGGCTGTGCTGGGATCCAGGATTCTGGTTTGCATAGCTCGTGACCTGGGGTGGGCTTTGGTGACGCAGCTGTTTTTAAGCACCTTTGCTCCTGTGAGTAGCCCCCTCACCCATACTCCAGTGAGTAACACCAGTGAGTACCACTCATTGGTTCACCAAGTCAGACTCTGTGGCATCCTTATTTTGATCTGTCATGAGTTCCTTACCTGGGTAACTAGATGATTGCTCATGACTTCATAGGAACAGTGCTACACAATATGGTAATATTGTTTTCTCCAAGGGAGCAGTAACCCTGTGCCACTTTTATAAATCCTTTCACAAGAGCCTACCTTAACTTCATATATTAAAAACTAGGCAATATAGCAACCAGAGATATAGAACTTGTAAGAAAGTCTGTGTGACATACACATTTCTGGCTGTATGTCCAAAGGAAATGAAATTAGCTTTCCAAAGAGACAACTGCCTTACCACGCTTATCATAAAAGTATATCACAGTTAAAAGGCAGAATCAGCTTCACTCATCAAAGAATGGGCAAGCCAAATGTGGCATATAAACACAAGGAGAAGAAGGACATTCCAGGGCTGGAGAGATGGCTCAGAGGTTAAGAGCACTGACTACTCTTTCATAGGTTCTCAGCAATCACATGGTGACTCACAACCATCAGTAGTGGGATCCAATGCCCTCTTCTGGTGTGTCTGAAGACAGCTACAGTGTACTCATATACATTAAATGAATAAATAAATCTTTAAAAAAGAAGTACATTCCAACATTTATAGCAAAATTAATAACACCAGAGGATAATATGAAAAGAGAAGGCAGAAAGTCACTCGAGATCGGGAAGCACGTGAGGAATAGAGTAGATGAAGAGAGGTTCTTAGCAGATCAGGGCACAGCATGTCCATGCTGGGAAGAACCTCACACCCACCCCAAGAACCATCAATTAGTGCATGCTGTGAAGAACCCTGCAAGAACCATCAATTAATATGTACAACTAACTGAGTCTAACCAAAGTATTTTAAGTTGCAAATTGTGATGTCAATAGCACAAAATGGGGCTGAAGGGAAACAGAATGGCATAGATTTTATTTTCTCTTCTGATCAGAGTTGGTACTGCTCAAAATGAGTTACATGTCTGGGTGGTTTGTGTGAGACTGACAGCGAGAGCAAAGAAAACCATGTAGTCATTAAGAGCAGACAGGAATTGAATCAGGCCATTGAACTGGAAGAGAAGATGGTGACAGAAAGGAAGGAATGACAGATAGTGAAATGGAATAACTGATATGGCCACACTAAGTCCTCACCTGCTGGTCATTATTTTAAATGTCTACACTGGGGACCCTTGGCACTCCTTACGCATCTGTAGCTCTTGTGTGGGGCTGAAGTATCCAAGGCTTTCCCCGTCTTCTTTGGTATGTCTACTGGTGTCATTCCTGTCCAGCTCATGCTTATGTAGCTATGTTGGTTACACTTTATGGGATAGCCTCAGACATCCCTAGAAGAGACAATCTCATAGCATATTCCCTGTGCAAAGTAACTGAAGTCAGAGAAATTTAATATATTTACAAAGTAAATTCCAACGATGGAGTCTGACGAAACCCACAATACCTTAAAGGTCACACAGAGTTTAAAGATAAAAGGATTCTGAGTGGATGGTAACCGGAAAGGAGTAGAGTCTGAGGCAGAAGGAGACTTTAGGTCAAAGACTACTGCAAGTTGTAGAGACTTATTACAACTCATTGAGAGGACACAGCTAAATCAGGTGGAGTAGTGCATGTCAATCATTCCAGTACCTGAGAAGCTGAGGCAGGCAGGAGATCCACTACTACTTCAAGACCAGCATGGGCTACATGGAAGCAAGAATGGAGAGCAGTGCAATAGTAATGGCCCATTTCTCTACAAAGTATAATCTAGACGGAAAATAGCAAAGCTTAACATGATCAGCCAGAAATACCAGGTATGCATAAAGCATCATATCTAAGAGCCACAGATTCTACACTGTGCTAAAGCACTCAGAACATTACCACCAGGACACACGCACACATGTGCACACACACATATATACACACATATGCATACACACATGCACACATACATGCATACATGTACACACATACAAACACATGATGTGTGCATGTCAGGCTGTCAAACAAGTCTTAATAACATAAGAAGATGGAAATCAATCAAGTCGTTGCTTCAATAAAAACATCAGCAACAAGAGTACAAAGTTCATATAAGTCAAGCAACACACTCCAGAAACTCAATAGGTTAAAGAAGAAACCGCTAAAATATATCTTCATATAATCGGATGTGGAAGCATAATACCCAAACCTCTGGGATATAAGCAAAGCAGGCAAGGAAGAAAACAGACAGCAATAAATGCCTTCATTAACACACACACTCACACACACACACACACACAAATAATAAACTGGTATTATGCGACATAGAGCTTAGAAAAAGAACTAAGCCCAGTTTTGTGTAAGAAGGAAATAATAAAGATTAAATCAAATATAAAAAACACTAGGAAAACAGAAAAAAATAAAGCTAAGAGTTAATGTATTCAAATAGTAGACAAAATGATAACCACCAATAAAATTAACTTTGCCAACAAGAACCACAGTAAATCACAATTTAAAAAAAAGAAATACATTTTATACTACAGAAATACAAAGGTTCACACCAGACTACAAACAATTACCGCACAAGCGGCTAAGCTCTCATAAAATAGTTGACTTAACAGAACTACACAACTGATGACCACTAACCATGAACACTGAATCCTGACAGAGCTATAACGAGATCTAGTCAGTAATCAAATCTCAACCTCTGTGGCACTGAGGCAGAAGAATTGCTAAGGGATTGAGGCCAGGCTGTCCTACAGATGTATATCAACAGAACTAAGCTAAGTTACAGAAATCACAGACAAAATTGACAAATCTTCAGTCAGATTTAAAAACGGGGGTAGAGAACCTCCCAACAAAGAAAGATCCAGAATCAAATAGATCCAAGGATGAATTCTAAACAAAATAAACAAAAACAACAACAAAACACCCACATATACACACAAAAACAAAACTAAACTAAAACCAAAAGAATTAAAGCTCACGATGCTGGATACCTTTCGAAATACTGAAGAGGAAACTCTTCACAAGACCATTATCCTGATACCAAAGCCAGACAAGATTACCAAAAACAAAAATTATAAGCCAATAGCTTTGATGGGCATGAACACAAAACCCTTAACATGGTACAAGCAAACCGAGCCTAAAGCACATAAAAAGGATCATATGCCCTGGCCATGTGGGATTTATCACAGGGGTGTACAAACTTTGGTATTTGAAATTTAATCAGGTGAAGTTTTATATATCATATACTCAAGTGATCATGGCTGAACACACTCAAAATGACAGCATCCCCAGTGCTGAGGGAATATTACAAGTTCAAGGCCAACCTGGGCTACAAAAAGATCCCCAGGATCAAAACAAAACCATGAGAATTGTTTAATAGATGTATAAATCTAATTTCAAAAATGTATATACTTTCAGCCGGGCAGTGGTGGTGCACGCCTTTAATCCCAGCACTTGGAAGGCAGAGGAAGGTGGATTTCTGAGTTCGAGGTCAGCCTGGTCTACAGAGTGAGTTCCAGGACAGCCAGGGCTACACAGAGAAACCCTGTCTCAAAAAAAAATTATATACTTTCAATGTAAGAATAAAATTCTCAACAAATTATATACAGAAGGGGCAGAACTCTACAGAACAAAGGCCATGTGTGACTAGCTAGTGCCCAGCAAATGCTGCCTCAGTGGTGAATAGTTGAGGTTTTTCCAGAATTAGACAAAGATCTCACTCTTTGCCAAACAGTGACTTTCATTCTGTGTACCACTGGATGTCCCAACCAGAGTAATGCATCAAGATAAACAAACAGCATCCATCTTGGAAAGAAAAGAGCAAAATTACCTCCCTTTGCAGGTGGCATGATTGTATGTCTGGAAACCCCTTAAGATGTCACCAAAACACTTTCACAACCAATAAACAAATCCAGTAAAGTTGTGTAATACGAACTCCACACAGAAAGCGTGTAGTGGGAGGGGAGCTCGGCCAAGTCGGCATGGGAACAAGAAGAGGGCTTGTGGGTCGTGGCAGTGCTCGGCATTTTCATCTGGGTCTAGTGTCCCAGGCAGGTCTACTTCCCAGATGGGTGAAGCATCTCACTCAGATAGGTACCCAGACTTGAAAAGCTCATCCACTTAACAAGATCCTGTTCTCTAGAATACAGCCTGTCCCTTCTGAGTTCGCACAACCTCAAGAACACCCTAAGAACAAAGTGGCTTACACCCTCCGATTGTTAGAAAACTCAACCCAGAGAAAGCAGCATCTTTCTGCATGTGAAGATAAGACCCACTCATAACTAGGAGTTGCTGCATGCTCATGGCTCACACTGCTTCTTGGCTGTTCTCCAGGATCATGGACGGTATGGCAGTTCACAACCTTGAACTATCTTCCAACAGGGTCTGCAAATGCACTAGGGTTCTCTACTGAGTTACCCACATGAATGAAGATGCTCAAGGAGGCCAGAAGAGGGCATCAAATCCCTGGAAATAGAAGTATAAGCTAGCCTTTGTGAGCTGCCAGGTGGGTGCTGGGAAGCAAGCCCAGGTCCCTCCCAAGATCAATAAATACTCAAGTCACTGAACCATCTCTCCAGCCCTTCTCCACCTTTTTGGATACTTGATATCTTAATCAATTCCATCTCAAATGTTTGTTGCACCTAACTGTAAGCCTCTGGTTAATTCCCACACTGTGAGTTCTGTCTACTTTCCCTAGGCAAAAGCAAGAAAACCCCACACCAGACTCCCATGAACATTGAATGTAAGCAGCATGTTCCAGTGAAAGAGAGAGAGGGGCCTCAGCTCAGCCAGTGTAATTTCTCCATTCTTTACTGTCTTTTCCATATGGTGAGAACATTCATGTGAGAGAGAGAGAGAGAAAGAGAGAGAGAGAGATAGAGAGAGAGAGAGAGGAAGGAAGAAAGAAAGAAAGAAAGAAAGGAAGGAAGGAAGGAAGGAAGGAAGGAAGGAAGGAAGGAAGGAAGAAATGATCAGTAGACTTCAAGCTGGAGAAAAATTAAAACTGATATTTCTGGGAGAGCTTTAAGCATCAGAAATACTTTCCCCAGCTCCCATTTCCCTTAAATCATAATGTATATATTCCTATATATCTACAGTTAGCTATCATACAGAAGTAATACAAATTCTCATTTCAAACTCCAAATGTCTCCTATGAACTTCTAAACTAAGACAAATGAACAAACTCAGTGTTCATTAAGTTGAGCCAAATATTTGTGAATTATAACTCACCACAAGTCAGGACAGGACTGGAGCCTTCTTAGAAGGACACACACATTCTGTCTTGCAAGCTTTGCACACATTGTGCATCTGTCAAACATACACTTGAGCAATCTGAAGAGAAATATGCTGGCCTGCTGCCCCCTATGTCACTCAGCATGATCAGCCCAACTTACGGTGCCCAGCCACAGCTCTCGAAAGAAAGACTGTGGTTAAAGCTAAGGGTTTGCTTGTGCATTAACTACTGATTGTGTACACCCTCTGCTCTCCTGGATACTCTCAGGGAGCACTCTTACTAACGAATTTTCATATGTGTGACGAGGCAAGAATTCTACAGACCATTTAGTCGGGCAGATGTAATGAGATAAAAGATGCAAAGACCTTAGTGATGTCTCCAAAATGAAATCTGTCACGAGTGCAGAAAATATGGTTCTTGAAAGACTTTTAATAAATTAACTCTTTACTTACAATGTGATAACCATGGGGTGAGGCAAGAGTATGTGAACTGTTTTGCTTCATTTCTAGAAAGAAAGAAAGAAAGAAAGAAAGAAAGAAAGAGAGAGAGAGAGAGAGAGAGAGAAAGGAAGGAAGGAAGGAAGGAAGGAAGGAAGGAAGGAAGGAAGGAAGGAAGGAAGAGAGAGAGAAATAACAAAAAGAAAGATGAAACCCCAAATTCCTGAGAAGCAATAACCTCCCATTTGTCTGTAAAGCAATTTTGGAATCCAAACACAATAGACAGTGAATTGTAACAGCTCATCAATAGGAACAGCCTACAAACCAAAGATGACAATGCACAAATAAAAGGCTAGAAAAGAGAGTTACCCCAAAAAGTATCATGTGATTTTATTCAGCTCTTCTCAATGACTTAGATTTTATCAAGTTTTTGTCAGTTCTCTGAAATATTAAAAATACATGAACTGATCAGATTTATGACTAGGCAAAAATACATTAGGAGCTAGGGAGATAACTTTGTGGGTGAAGGGCTGGGCACAGACATGTAAGCAACTGAGTCCAGGCTCAAGACCCATGTAATGCCAAGAGCAGTACTGCATGGGTAATCCTTGGACTCTGAAGGCAAGCGGGGAATGGAGACGGAGAAGCCCAGAAGTGGGCCAACTGGCCTGGACATCAAGGCAGTGAGGAGGAGAGCCTGACCCTAACGAGGTGAGAGGTGATGGTGTACAAGTGAAGACAGACGCTCAAGTCTACCCTCTGATCTCTCTACACACGCACTGCAGCGTGTCTGTACCAACATGCATGCACGCACACATGCAAGCACGTATGTACTCTCTCTCTCTCTCTCTCTCTCTCTCTCTCTCTCTCTCTCTCTCTCTCTCTCTCTCTCTCTCTCTCTCTCTCTCTCTCTTTCTCATGCACACACACACACACACACGCACACACACACACGCACACACACACATGCACACTCACACACACATGTTCATACCCATTTAAAAAAGAGACAATCAGGTGTGTGTACAAGTGAAGACAAATGCTCAAGGATACACTCTGACCTCTCTACACATGTACTGCTGCGTCTCTGTACCAACACACATGCGCACACATGTTCACACCCATTTAAAAAGAGACAACCAGGTTTGAAACCTTCCAAGGCTCCAGTTATAAAATAACTCCTAAACATCCCCTTATTTTTACCTCCCCACTGAGATGTTCATGCCACACTCTCTCTGTCCCTATAAATAAGAGCTCTATGAGTATGCCAGACTTTCTGTGCTCATATACTCTTAAATCCCAACGAATTCTGTAATGTCTTCTGTGTCAACACAAAGCCAGTAAGCCAGCCTGTTGCAAGCCAACATTTGTGCTACGAGGAGCAAGCAGAGAAAAACCATACCCACATCTCAGAGAAAAAATGGCAACCAGCAGGTGCCAGAGAAGCAGTTAAACCTCACTTCAGGACCACAGCTTCACTTTGCTGTGTCCTCCTCAAGGTAGACATTTTCCTGATGTCTCACATCATGGGACACGTGGATTTTGCTCTAAATGATCCAAGGCTCTGGGACCTTTGCTCCCACATCAAGCCTTGTACTAGCCTGTTGAAATTGACAGTAAGTAAATAAAATAAAGAATAAAACCATGCAAGTAGGAAGTAGTGCCTGTCTCTAAAGGAAATGGAAAGGGCTGACTGAAGAACCCCATACTAGTGTGTGTTTTCTTACTGCATGTGTTTCTCTGTTGCCTTTTCTCACCAAACCTTGGGACAGTACTGAAATCCCTAAGCCTTCCTGGGAGGAACGCCATGAAAGAACATCAAGAAATATGTGAAATAAAAACTTCTAATCAGTGGGATAACTAGGATCTTCTTCCCCTTAGCCGTTCATTTCATTTCAGCATCCTTCGTGAAACCAGCTTCCTCCAGCACCTCCAGCCAATGCTCTCGTTCCAGGTACCAGGAATGTGAGAGGAAGACAGACTGCTGGTATTCTTAATGGGAATACAGGAGTTCTCCACATGCTGATTGCCTGATTTCAAATTGCCCTATCAAAATGCTGAATACACATAAGCAATTGTGAAGATATCTTTAGACTTCTGGGTCCCAATTACAAACAATCAGGACTTTTGGAGAAAAAAAAAATGTTCAGAGGAAAAGTCAAGCCACAGGCATGAAGGACAGAAGCAGGGAGTGTTTTCTGGTCATTTGATGGATAAATCAGTGCCTAAGCACAGCAGATTATGTAAAATGCATGAATCGCAACACAGCCATCAAACCGGAATTGCTTATGCATCCATCCATTAAAAGCATCTTCAAGCTGACTCCATTTAGGCCTCAAAGTTCAGAACATAATCTCATTATCACAGTGTTCTCTTTCCTTCCCATGGGAAGACAAGAGCTAGAGCCACTAAAAAGTTTCCTCAACCAAGTCAAGGTTAGATGAAGATAAAAGTCCTGAGAGACTTTCATCAAGGGTGTGTGTGCTCCCTCCAGATCTCACCTGCCTCCCCCTGGTGTGTGCTCCCTCCAGATCTCACCTACCTCCCCCTGGTGTGTGCTCCCTCCAGATCTCACCTGCCTCTCCCTGGTGTGTGCTCCCTCCAGATCTCACCTGCCTCCCCCTGGTATGTGCTCCCTCCAGATCTCACCTGCCTCCCCCTGGTGTGTGCTCCCTCCAGACCTCACCTGCCTCCCCCTGGTGTGTGCTCCCTCCAGATCTCACCTGCCTCCCCCTGGTGTGTGCTCCCTCCAGATCTCACCAGCCTCCCCCTGGTGTGGACTCCCTTCAGGTCTCATTTGCCTTCCTTCTAGAGAAAACAACCTCCACTGTTAAATATGAAGCTTTAAGCAAGTGCTCGATGCTCTGCTTGTCAGTCACTGAATTTGTAACACGCATGGGTTGCACTGCCCAAGAGACAATTTCAAGGCTTCTGCCATATCTTCATTATCTGTTCTAAGTCTTTACTAACATGCGTGTCTAGGTGTCTTCTAAGTAAACCTGTGTTCTCTGGAAACACGGTTTTTAAAACAGGGATCCGACCCTTTCTGACCTCCTTCCTTATAGCAAGAGAAAACTGGAGCACCAGCAGCAGAGCCAAGGCCTTGTAGCAAGCTGGGCTGGGACTCCTTCTCACCACAAACCTTGTAAAATGTCTCCCTCAGTGATTCAAAATGATGTTACCACCTTCGAATCAGATTCCTCACAAGCTTACAAAGTTTCAGAACAGAAGAGACATACACCAAGAAG
This sequence comes from Mastomys coucha, assembly GCF_008632895.1. Taxonomy (NCBI): domain Eukaryota; kingdom Metazoa; phylum Chordata; class Mammalia; order Rodentia; family Muridae; genus Mastomys; species Mastomys coucha. Next base: position 133,017,408 of record NW_022196896.1, on the reverse strand, counting down.
AAAGTGAATTCTCATGCTCTTATAGATCCAGTTGATTGATAGCCTTTCACCTGCTCCCCCCACCCCACATCCCATCATGCCTCAGCTTCCACTGCTCTTTAGACTAAATCCATGACCCTCTAGGATCTGACCTGCCCAGACTCAGGAAGCATGTGTCCTGTGGGTTTATCATATCCCCACACAGCACACCTAACTCTTCAAATATATCAGCTGCTCTTTTTGCACAGTCTCTTGTCACTGAGGAGAGAGGGATGGGGAAGTGTACATTGCTCTGGGGACTCTCCCTGTGCAGCAGAAGGAGAAACAGAAGGTGGGAAACTGGCCCTGTGAGATCCAAGGTTTGTTTCAAACTTGTTCTCCAACTGATAGCCTTGATACTTACTTTCAAGTTATGAAGGTCTGGCCAAGACCAACATCTTGGCTTTCCACATTTACTGATTAATATGTAACATTTCTGTTTTATACCAGTTAACTTGTACATCCCAGGCTTTAGACAGTCATGGAAGATGTACTTGAGTCATTTTAAAATACAAGAATTATTTCAGACATAGTGGAATACATCTGTAATTCTGAGTCTAAGGCAGGAATGCTGTGAATCCCAGACTAGCTTAGGATAACCACAGACAGAGACAGACAGAAAACACACACACACACACACACACACACACACACACACATACACGCTTTCCTAAAACAGTCTAAACAGGTTTGTCCTAGGGATCTTTAACAGAAATCTTATGCTGAATCCATTTTAACCCTTTAAGTAAAAGCCATAGAGCAAGAGGGAATGAGCCCAACATAGCTGAAGCACTGACAGATGAGGAAGCTCTAAGAAATAAGAGCATGTCAGTGAGTCACAGATTTCTATCCTATAGTGCCATCTCTGTCTTCCCCTTGCACGGCTAACAGAAGATGCATAAAGGATGTGTGTGACTGAGGAACTCAACTTCTTTGTTTTTCCCTCTCTCAAGTGTGGGTTGATAATTCAAAACTACCATGTGACATATTAACAAGTTGAGAAGTAGAAGGTAATTCTGTCATATGTGTGCATGACACATATATACATTTTAGTAATGTGTATTACTATGTATCAATGTACTGGTAGCATATATTAATAATATATTAGTATGTATTCATATACATGTATCAATAATGCGTACAGTTATAATGTATATTAGTAATGAATATTATTGATATAGAACAAGAACAATATCAAGAGTCTAAACAGGCAAGCACATCAGTTGCTTTGCATTCTAGAGTCTTCCATTGTTCAAGGATCTTATACAACAAATAATCAAAAATTTCACAAAATTAATTAACTCAGAAAAAAGGTTTTCCTAGTTGAATGCCTCGATAAATAAACTGTGAGGAGAGACAGGAGTGAGGCAAGTGAGGGGAAGGCTGGTGGACTGGCAATGAAGATGTTGCCATACCTTACAGCATGTGCCTGAGTACACAGATACGCTGCCCGTTTCATGGGCTTAGACGTGGTTCTGCGGTTATACGTTAGCCAGTCGTGATTTCAAGAATAGGGCTGGACAAAAACAGGGGACTGGCTAGGTGGTGGTGGGGATGCTCACAGGGATACTTACAGAACATCAGCAACAACAATGCTCGTTGAACTTTTCCCTATGGCCCACAAAGTAAACAGAACACTGAGATCAGTCTGCTGTAGAGAACAATGCTCTGACTACGGCAGTCCAAAGTACCAGAGCCAAGACTCAGCAGACATCCTCACAGGAAGAGTAGCTCTCTCCAGCATACTTAGCATGAGCCATCTACCAGACTCTGACAACACCCTTGTCTCCATGGGGAATAGCTCCATCTCCCTGCTGGTCTCCTAGGCTGGCAGCCATTGCCCTTCCTGCACATAGGAAGCCGCTCTGTGTGCATGTGACTACAGAGCTGTCACTACAGAAGGGTCAGGACAGACTTTAGACTCAAGCTGGCCAAATCAGATTCCTATCTGAGAACAGAAGTATGGCAGAGCAGAGGAATCCTCTTAGTACTTGGGCTAGGCACCATGGGAGTATCTATTTTAAGCAGGTGGAAATGCAGCAAATCCCATGCAGTGAGGAAAGACAATGATGGACTATTGTAAAGAGATGTGCAGGCAGGCGGAGTTCTAGCTGTACGCAGTCCTGAGAGGGGCTTCAGCTCTGGCGGAGGGTTTCCTCAGCACCCTCCAGACAGCTCTGGTTTGTATCACCTTTCACCTGACACTACCTCTGCTAGATCTCTGCTCTGAGTAAATGACTGAAGTTGAAGACCTTCACATATCGAAAATCCCTGTGCCAAAGTAGGGATGAGTCACGAGGAGCAGAAATTAGGGGTACGGAACTGTGATTGAAAAGGAGATTATGAGAGCTAATCTCAGTAGTCAATTTGGCTGCATTTGAAATAATCTCAGAAACTCACCTCTGGTCAAGTCTGCAGAGGAATTTTTAGAAGGAGTAAGTAAAGAGAGAAGCTCCTCCCCCCACCCCCGGAGGCCCCAAGAGGGCAGGAGCCCTGATGCAGCCCAGATACAAGACCAGAGGGAAATACACTTCTGCTATTTCCTGCCCAATTCCAACTCTTCCTTGTAAGGGCATCTACCTTTTTGCTTCCACCCTCCCTGACATCAAACCCAGCTTCCTCAGCCATCCAACATGGACCGAAGACCAGCAGCTCTCAAGCAATGCTCCAGACCTTCAAAGCCAGAGACTGCTCAGACCCCCAGCCTCATGGACTTAGTGGCTACTGGATTCTGGGTAGACAGGTAGGCATTGTTAGACTTCCCAGCCGTATCCTTCACAGCAATTGGTTGAACGGTATTTTCTGACCACTTTCTACACACACCCTTAGAAGTCTGTGACAAAAGAAACATGGTAGAAAATATGGGAAAACGTTACAAATTATTTAATTTCTAAGCAATACCAGCTCTGAAGGGAAGGGAGGGGTGAGGGAGGGGAGGTGTGTCTTCTTTCTGGAAAACCAGGAAAGTCACCGGTGGCCCTGCTGCCCCCGAACCCCGGAGGAACAGCCTATTCGAAAACACTTTTCCTGTGATTTCTGTGAAAATAAAGAAGTTGTTTTTTTATGAAGTCTTACAGAGATAATGGCCTAGAACAAATGTCAGGGACAAAGTTAAATGTTAGACACAGACATTTTATCCTTAGTGTAAAAACAAGTAAGAGAAAAATCATCCAAAACCACTCAAGTTTTCATTTTCACAGCTGGTAAATTGTGGCCGTTAACAGCAAGTGGATTCTGCACTCTGTTTAACCTCTGAAGCCTTTTTCTCCAACTAAGTCATGTGTAGAAACATCTGAAACATCTACACACAGACCCTGCCCACTCACCTCCTGCTAGCAAACCCGGGGCTCGTGGATGGCCCAGGTGTGTTTCCAAAACCCATGTCTTCTCAGAGCACTGCCACGGTGCTCTGACATAAATTCAGGCCATCAAGGAAAGGACACTGATAGCTGTGTTACACAGCAAACTGAGAGCATGTGACAAAGCAAGGGCATGCCTGCAAAGCTGCTCTCAGAAACCCGGAGATAACAAGAGGACAATGGCCAACCTGCTAAGTGCTTACTATACGGCAAGCTTTAAAACTTTTTATATGAATTACTTTAGATGAGCCATCTCGCTCACTAGTCCAAGAAACAGGGACTACCACTAGCCTACAGGAAAGAATAGACTGAAACTGAGAAAGACCAGGAAACAGCCTAATGTGACAACTTTTAGTAAGCAAAGAGGCTTGGCATCCAGGCAGTCTGGGACTTCTGTGCCACTTGACTGATATGCTAATGTGGATCCCAGAGCAAAGGGTTTTCACAGTTACTGGGAGGAGATCACACAGACCTGGAGATGAGCTGACTCTGCTCCAGGGAGTTTACATGGCTTCTCATTGTCACCATAGTCACCCATTTCTAATGAAGGAAGGAAGAAGGGGTGGGGGGAGAAAGGATGTGCCTTCATGGCATCACCTAAACAGGACTGTCAACCCCTGCTCTGGCATGTGCTCTGCCTGTACCTTGAAGGGGTCCCAGGCTCTCCCCACTACCCTTGTCGCCTCAACAGCCACCAAACACTACCTACTGAATAGAGAAGCAGATCCACAAAACAACTCTCTTCTATGATGCCATACATCAAAGAATCTGAAAAATCGATTGCACTTCAGAAAATACTGAGCTTGCTCTCTTAATTCACATGATACATGTTTTTATTTGTATCTTAATCACTAAAGAAGTATATACTTGTAGAAATGTACATCACATTCCTTAACATACCTGTGAGAACCACAACAATTTTCAATGGCATAATAGAGTCCGGAGACAAAGACTTTCAGAATGCCTGCTGTTACTGTTGTATTTTTACAAGAGCAAGAGCCCACTGGTCAAAAGTAACAGCTTTGGGGTTGATCAGGCATATTTTCTTTTCACCTCATTCTCCAGTGAAGAGTTAAACTGACAAAATTAAATTATCTTTTAAAGTTAGGCTTAACATAAATTTACACTATAGCATGATAAAATGCAGTATTTATATGGCATCTTTGAAATTAAGTAGGATTAATTCTAATACTTCAAAGTTGCATCTAATCATATATTTTTTTCTCTATAATACCAAGTAGCTTCATAACGCTAATCTCTGGACTTCAGTAGCTAAGTCTTCAAGAACTAAGCAGCAGAGGTTAATAACATATATTTCAAATGCAGTGACACAAAAGTTGCAGTTAACATCCTCAGAATTAAAAAAGAAATGATGACATGACACTAATATGAGATTAGCTTTTTTAAATATAGTATGGAAAGCAAACATAATTATAATGTAGTTTTCAAAATGTTTATTCTTGTGGTTTCTACAACATAGGCATAAATATCTGTACCCAGGATCAATGTAATCACCATTATCATCAAAAGTATCTTAGAAACTGAGACAACCACACAGTGACATAAGGCCAAGTGATGATGGTGTAAGGCAACACCATAGAATACATTTGTAACAGTCGCACAGTGACGTAAGGCCGAGTGATGATGGTGTAAGGCAACATCATGGGATACATTTGTAACAGTCGCACAGTGATGTAGGACTGAGTAATGATGGTGTTAGGTAACATCATGGAATACGTTTGTAACAGTAGCACAGTGATATAAGGCCGAGTGATGATGGTGTAAGGCAACATCATGGGCCATGCTTGTTAACAATCGCACAGTGATGGAAGGCCAAGTGATGATGATGTGAGGCAACATCATGGAACATGTTCATAACAGATGCTACTTCACAAGGAGAAGCATTAAAGACTTCAATACACATAAGCACAAAGTATGTAAACACTCTGCTCTATACAATCAAAAAGGGAGACAAACTGATAGAGAAATACATATCCAACAGCAGGCTAAAGAGTTACTGTTTCCCTTTGTCATCATGACTTAGAAATACTGACAAGAACACTACACACATTGATCATAAGTATACCAGATAAGCATTTACACTAATTTGCACTGACTTTAAATTAGTCTGTTGTCTGCTTGCTTTTCTCAGGAGAAAAAAAAGCAGGAGATTGCTATGCTCAACTTTCCACTTGAAATTAAACATTTCAATTGTGTTTTTAAAAATTGCCCAGATTTCTCTTACAATGATAAGGTAGTGACCACTGTGTGCTTTGAACTGTCTGACTCTAGATAAAGAAAAAAAATTCCACAAAGCAAGAACAGTACATAAAATCAAAGAAACAATAAAATCCAGCCTACTACCTCCCAACATAAATCGGCTCATCTGCTCCTTTCTTCTCTTCAGAAAAAAATTTAAGTCTTCTCTTTAAAAAGCACTTTAAGTGCTGTTACTTTTTTTGAGGAAAAGAATCTTCACATTATCACCACTTCTCCAAGGAATGCCAGATTCTGTCTTTAGTCCCCATGTAGTCAAAATTCCATCACCTGAACTGAATCCAATAAGTTTGCTCGCCTGAATCAAATCAAGAGGAAGCTAAGCATATGCTTTCAAACTCTGGAGAAGATCCCACAGCCCTGGCCAAGGTCACCGCACTAGGGTCACAGCAAGTGGGTTGCGTCTCTTTATTCCAAGATGGGAAGAGGCACCATCATCTCTTTGGTACACTGACTCCGTGTGGGCTAGCGGACAGAAGGCAGTGTTATCCTTTAACTCTGTACTAAGTTAGGATTACATGTGCACTTAGGATTCCTCCGTGCAGATAAAGGAACAGAAGGCCAGGTGTCTCAGGGTCGCTGAGGGTGTGGCCTCTCATGGGGAAGGCATGTTGGAACTGCTCAGAGAGGAGTTCTGAGTCATGTGACAGAGACTGCTCCTATCATAGCAGACCAGAGAGCACAAAGAGAGATGGGCAGAGTCAACAGGCCGACTTTATCTCCAATGATTTACTTTCTCCATCTAGACCTCATCCTCAGTTTTCAGAAAATCCCAGAATAGCCACTAACAAAATGTTCGGAAAGAGGGCTTGCCAGGGACAGTCCAGACTTAACGCCTAACAACATTCATTTCCTGATATAATAATAAATGGCCATCGCTGTCCACGTAAGGTCAGCACGGTCTTCATTAAACACCCATTAAATACTGCACTCCCTAATAAAAAATACCTGTAAATGTTGTAATGGATAAAGACCATGGTATCATAAATGACTACTTGAAGGTCATCGTCCCATATCTGAGAGTGTTCAGCGTGTCACTGAATAATGAAAACAAAAAGGTTCACATCCTTAAATAATGTTATCTTTAGAATATCAATAATAAAAGGAAACATGTAAGACAGAACCCAGGGAAAATTTTATAAATAAATATATAAACACATATGTATATATATGTTCGTGATACTAATTAATATTCCTATAACTAATTAACATCATAAAGTGAAACTATGACAGCTTCAAATGGCTGCTAGAATCTAGCTTAAGAGAGTTTGCCAAGACATTTATACAGGGTGAGGATCTGCCTTGTTCTAAGAGCCAGGCACGTTAAAGGAACCCATGAGCCTCCATTTATCCACAGATCTACCCCAGCTGCAGAAGCCATACTCTGTACTCTGTACACATGATCTCTCATGACAAAGGAAAAAAATAGCAGAAAACCTGTCAGAAAACATTCTCTAAGCCTCAGGGAGGCAGAAAACACCTCTTCGTCCTCGTCCTCTTCCTCTTCCTCTTCCTCCTCCCCCCCTCCTCCTATAGGTAAACAGAGTTTGCCTGTGCCCACCACAGCTACCAGAGGGAAAAGCCAGAAGACCCTTAGACCCCAGTGCTTACCCCAGAAACTACCTTCTCTATCGGTAGTCTAAGCCTTAGCTTAAGAGCCATCTTTCTGGGGTGGCGAAAATATTGACTCCCTCACAATTACCCAGAATATTCCTCCTTGGCCTCCAGTACGCAAAACCATAGAGATCTAGCACCGACACTTACCTAAAAGCAGTCACCGTAAAGGCCAAGAGGAGGCTTGCAGGCCTCCAGCCACCGTCTCAAACTTAAGTGGACTCTGAGAAAACTCTCTACCAACGTCCTCCCGGCTCAGACAGCGTATTCTTGCTGGAAACTGCCGGCTGGAGCCGGGAACAGGCTTGCGGCACTCTGGTGGGTGAGAGCAAACTGCATCTGCTTTGCGCACACTGGCTCTCTCCTCTAGTCCCAGCGAAGACTGCTCCTCCGTGCATGTGGCTTTTCCTACTAAACGAGACAATCTTGCTAAAGTTTCTTCAAGGCTGAGTCCAAGACAGTCCCCGGTGTGTTCTTATCTCACCCTCTGCCCAGTAGCAACAGCATGTGCCAGTTCCTCAGAATGTTCTGGAATCGACTCGTCGAAAGGCAGACTGTTCCCAGATATAGCCCCTTGAGGTAAGGCCACTGTCCGATTCTAGATTCCCACCATCTCTAGAAAAAAACAAGCAAACATTCAAAGTAGCTTTTATGTTCAAAAAAATATTTTCTTCACAGTTTTCCACACCCTTCCAGCTTCGGCCAAGAAGCTTGCAAGCACAGCACTGCCGTGCCAGTTCTCACACCCATCCCCTCTGTATCTCATACCCGAAAGCCTACAATGGATAGAGTAGCCGCACAGCTACAAAACAGGAGGGTGAGAATTCAGTACCAAGTGTTGAGAGGGATTATTTGGAAGAAGATTTTATTAAAAGAAAAAGGTTAATTTTTGAACAACTCAAGAAATACTATGTCACCGTAATATCTCTGGACTTCAAAAGTAAATCATATAAAGGGAAGAAAATACACTGCCTCGTCTTTATGGCTCTATGACAAAACAACCGAGACAGGTCATTTTACAAAAGGAAGAAGGTTTTTTAGCTAAGACCTGTGGGGCGGTAGGCTGTGCAAGCAACCTGGTCCCAGTGGAGCAAGGGGTCTGGAACTCCGAAGACCCGGTGGGTGGTAATTTCCACCTGCACGTGATGGAAAGTGTTCGCCCACGCCTCCTGGGCCCCTGGCTCCTGTTGCAGTCACAGTCCCTTACAGCCCCCCCCCCACCCTGCCCACGCAGGAGAGGTGTATGATATCTGTCACATATAAGCAGCACCAAGCCTTCCCACATGCAAATAAGGTTTCCCCAAGCTCTCAGCCCAAACCAATGAGAATTACCTGCTGTCGAACCCTGAATCACCCCCAAAACTGTATATAAATCCTATCCAGGGAATTAAAGGTGTGTGAGAACTACTCTGCCATCCCAGCCTTTTAGTCTAAGAGCTGTAACACTTGGGAAGAGGTCTGCTGCACTGCACTCCTCACTGGCTAGTCGCCTCTCCTCAAGTTCAGCCTGACCTGACTCAGTGCAGGGCTGCATAGAGTAACCGAGTGACCTGGAAAGCAGGCAGAGACGAAGGGGAAACCAACTGCAGCAGCAGAAGCGGCGGAAGTGACAAAGTGACTTCTCCTCCCTGCCCGTGTTCACTTCCCTTTGCTAGAACTCTTACACCAAACCGAGCCAGATATCTCCGTGAAAGCCTCTGGTACTCAGGCCCACAAAGACCATGGCCAGAAAGGCCGAAGGAGAAATTACATCTCAAACCAGAGACTGGCAAAGCATACGACCCCTTTTGAAAACACATCTCCATGAACCAAGGCCTTTTAGGTCATTTCTTTAGTGGACTCAACAATCCCCAATAGCGCCGCTCTGGGAATCACATCATGGACGTGCTGGGCTTAGGAGAAGACCTCTCTTCCATCACACATACACTTATTAATTATTAGCTTTCTACAGTTCTTCTATGATTAAGAGTTAGCCTTGGGTTAGCGGTTGAGTCTCTGAGAGCCCTAAGGATCTAGGTTAGTTGACACTATTGGTCCTCCTGTGGGGTACCCAGCCCCTCCAGGGCCCTCAGTCCTTCCCCCAACTCTTCCATAAGACTCCCAGAACTCCGTCCAATGCCTGGCTCTTTCTGCATCTGTTTCAGTTAGCTGCTGGATGGAGCTTCTTAGAAGACAGTTATGCTAGGCTCCTGTCTCCAAGCATAACAGAGAATCATTAATAGAGTCAGGATTGGTGCTTACCCCTGGCATGGGTCTCAAGTTGGGTCTATTATTGGTCAGCCATTCCCTCAGTCTTTGCTCTATCTTTGTCCCTGCATTTCTTATACACAGGACAAATCTTGAGTCAAAAGTTTTGTGGGTGGGTTGGTGTCCTTATCCCTCTACTGAGGGTTCTTCTTGGTTTCAGGAGGTGGCCTCTTCAGGGGTCTGTCCCTAACGCTGTAAACTGGTTGTGAAATCCATTCCCCTAACTGTCCCTCTTTGTCTAGCTTTAGTGGGAGAGGATGCACCTAGCCCTGCAGAGACTTGATGTGCCAGGGTGGAGCCATACCAGGAGGGTCCTCCTCACTCTCAGAGGAGAAGAAAATAGGGTATGGGAGAGGGACTTTATAAGGGGAATAGGGGAGGAGAGGGTCAGCAATCAGGATGTAAAGTGAATAAATAAATAAATAAATAAATAAATGAGAAGAAAGAGTTATAGTTATTACTAACTTTTACTGCTTTCCATGGTCAAAATTATTAGAGGGAAAACACCAGGCCCCCATTGCTCAAGACTTCACATGCTCCCATTCCAGTAACTACAATAACAGAGTACAAATGACATCCACTGGATTGACTGCTGTCCCGGAGACAGCACCTGTTAAAGATTAGCGCCGGGCCGTGGTGGCGCATGCCTTTAATCCCAGCACTTGGGAGGCAGAGGCAAGTGGATTTCTGAGTTCGAGGCCAACCTGGTCTACAGAGTAAGTTCCAGGACAGCCAAGGCTACACAGAGAAACCCTGTCTCGAAAAAACAAAAAACAACAACAACAACAAAAAAAAATTAGCAGCTGCAACTAAACAGCTTCTTAGCATGTGATTATCGTCAGCAGACAGCTTCTGAGGCCTTGGAATGGTTTGACTTTGTGAAAGCTGAAGCAGGGTCAGGATAGCTCGGCAAGCAACAGGCTTTGGCCACCGAGTTTAAGGATGTGGGATAGCCCAGAATTTGACTAGCAGAACCTGACTATAGAATATAAAGTAGAGAATGGCACCTGGAGAGAATGGAAAGTGATAAAGAGAGTTGAAAAGGAAAGAACTATCCCAGCCTGCCACCAGATGGGTGTTGTTCTGTTCTGCGTCTAGTGGGCACACTCAGGACAATGGCTAGCAGAAGGCATGCTGACAGAGGAACAATAGAGCAAGCACAGCACAGTGGATTTGATGTCACATGGCCCCTGGGTTCTGAGCCTCTCAGAGAAAGGTAACGCTTACACAAAGTGAGGACTTGGAAAATGACGACCAGCCTCTAAAGGGTGTGCTGATGATTCTCCCCCATATCTGACCTGTGTCTGGGTGACTGTAGGAAACTCGGGTGACCAGCCTCTAAAGGGGCCGTGGTGTGCTGATGATTCTCCCCCGTATCTGACCTGTGTCCCGGTGACTGTAGGAAACTCTGCCTCCTATCCATCTCTGAGTGGTATGCGTACAGGCGAAAGGCAAGAGCAGACGATGTTTTCTTCCGTCTCAGACACCCAGTAAAGGTAGACTGGCATCCCTGATTGTAGCCGAGAGGGACGCAGTTGTGGAAGTGTGTATGTGATGCCAAGCACCTGAATTGCTGAAGAGCAAGGGGCTGGGAAATATAGGAAATGTCTCCATTCTGATAAAGATTTAGCTCAGCTCTCCCCCAAGTGGAGGCCTTTGGGGGTTAGTCCCCTCTACACACACACTGAGGGGGGAGACGGGGAGGAGAGGGAGGGGGGAGGGGAGAAGGAGGGGGAGAGGGAAAGATACTACTTAGGTGTGCCTGACTGAGGATAGAAGTTCTGTCATCAATAGCTCACCTGCCCAGAGGTGCTTACCGCCCAGTCATCACACGTACATTAAACAATTTCTTTTCTATTGTACTTTTATATTTTAAATCAATAACTAGTGTGCTAAATATACCGTAATGATATTTTCAAACAAAGCATGTTTTTGTGCCTACCCTCCCCTTATCCTACCCCACGGCTTCCCCAGCTTGCCCTTATAAACTCCTCCACCTCCTGATTCTGCTCTCCATCCATGTGCCAAGTGTCCTTCTGTCCATCTCCACCCTCCCTGGTAACCCACCTTCTCTGTGCCTCTTTTCTAGATTTATAGACCCACATTTATACCATCGCACATATATTGCATGTGTACACTTTATTTTTGCTTGTTTAGAGGGAGGCTTTTACTTGTTTGTTTGTGGGTGTGTTTTGTTATGTTTTGTTTTGTTTGAGACAAGGGTCTCACTACACAGCCTTGGCTGTTCTACTTTCTATGTAGACTAGGCTAGCCACAAAATCACAAACATTTGCCTGTCTCTGCCTCCTGAGTGCTGGAATTAAATCTTAAGAAAAATGAAACAATAAAAATTCTCAGGAAGATGAATGGGTTTGCAAAGTATTATTAAGCAAGGTGAGAGGGAATGTTGCCTCTGCCTCTCCTAGGTTGAGATTAAAGGTGTACACCATCGTGCCAGGAGAGACAGTAGTCATTAGGCTTAAAGGACCACGTAGGGTTCCCTCTGTCACTAGAGTGATCAGAGTAAAAACCGACAAACCAATGTGTGTGGCTGTGTATCAGTGTGCCAGTGACTATGTATTTACAAAAACAAGAGTCATGCCACATTAGCCATTTGACTGTGGTTTGCCAGCCCTGGCCTACCGTCACTTAACTGATGAGCTGAAATATAGTCGATCTGAGTGTGCAGCAGACCGCCTAGAGCATAGTTCTGAAAATGTAAGTGAAAACAAGTACAAAGGAAGTGTGGGGTTCAGAAACTGCCAGCCGAACCAAACACCCATAGTTTATTGAACGCATACTTTATTACTTGACATCCAGGACTGCTAAAAGGACTTGGGGGCTCACTCTTCTTCACCTGACTGCATTTACTTACCAGTACATCTGTTGGAGCCTACTTCTTCAGGGTTCCAGCTTATACAGAAGCCTAACTGACACCCCCAACCTCATCGGACTGAGCAACTATTAGATTCTTGGACTTCCCATCCACAGTTGCCCATTGTTGGGTTAGTTGGACTGCAGACTGTAAGTCATCATAATAAATTTCCTTAATACAGAGAGACATTCCATAGGTTCTGTGACTCTAGAAAACCCTAACTAATGTACCTCCCTTCTTTTCCTACCTACAACCCCCAGCAAAGCTCAGGCCTCATACACATGTTGATTATTGGCTCCAGATGTGTCTGGATTGAAAAGAAACAAAGTGGATTCCTGAATGTATCTATTTCCAGAGAAGACTGTCCTGTGGGTCAACATACTCAGTGGCAAAGACCTGCCTTAAACAAGGAGTTAGAAGGAAGAACAGAGGAACACGCACAGGCTGGGGTCTTTCTGCATGGTGCATTTTATGGCCACTATTATCCATGGTTAGTGACTTTGTACACAAAGCTTTTCCTGGATGATTCCCTGGAACTGAGGCCATGTCATTTGCTTCTGTTTGATTCTGAGGAGTCTTTGACTGAGAAGACATGCCCTTCCCCGCCTCTGTAGGGGCTACACACAGCTCTGGCAGGACGTTTAGTCATTAATCATATGAGTAAAACCAGTAAATTCCTTCTAAGATATGTGTGTGTGTGTGTGTGTGTGTGTGTGTGCATGTTCATGTTATGCATGGGAGTTGACCTATGTATGTTCTATTAGTTTGGTGTTTCTGGAAAACCAGATCCTAATTTGATTTCTGTTACTATGCTAAACACTGGGACCAAAAGCAACAGAGGACAAACTCTGGTCAAGAACGACTTCAGAGATGTGGCTTAGATGCTAGAGTCTGTCAGTGGGCAGAGCCACATCAGGACGAGGAAAGCAGAGAAGTAGAAGCATGTGCTTACTGGCTTGCTCCCTCTGGCTCATGCTCATCCTGTTCTGATACAGTCTGGGTCAGTCTGCCAAAGAGTGCACTTCCGCACAGTGGGTGGAACCCTCCCACATCAATCAGCAAGCATGACAATCTCCCACAGACGTAGTCACAGATTAATCTGATCTGGAAAAACCCCTCAGTCGAAACTCTTTCTTCTCAAATGACTCTAAGTTGTGTCAAGTTGTCAATAAATATCAGCCAGGACAAATTGTGGCAATCATAAGTCCCTGTTGCATGCCGGGATAGTGGTGGAGGCCCCTCATTCAAGTATGAGGCAAAAAAAAAATTACACAGACCCAGCTCAGTTCTACCTTGTACATGCGAGGGTGCTTGTGAGACAGAAGAAAGCCACATGATGCTCTCTGGTTTGCTATGAGTTCTGCCTCTGACAGGCACCATGATTTCTGCCAGCATTCCTGAAACATTAACCACCTAATACATTAATTTGTTAGTACTACAAAAAGTAAATTTTATGGACAGGACCAATTCACTTCAATTTTAAATAGACTTTGCAGTTTTTATTTACTCTTTCTCTACAGCATCAACAAGTTGCATTTGTTTTGTTTTGTTTTGTTTTTTATTCTATTGGAGGTTTGCACAGGACAACCTCATTTTACACCTTCTAGCTTACTGTTCCACACCAGTATTAAATTATATTGTCCTATACATTAAGTTATAATCATTCTAATTAGAAGCCAGTAGACAGATAGGTGATTTCTGGAAATATGCGAATTGTTTCAATGTTTAGTCTGATTGTTTTTGTTTGTTTATTTGTTTCTAAAAAATAAAGGAAAACAGAAAGCACCACTTGGCTTCCGTTTTTTCACTTAAAACCTATTTCCCACTAAAAATGTAACCTATGATAATTGTATTTTGTAAATAATAGAAACAAAGTTTTAAATTCAATAACCTCTCCAAGGAGGATGACACTCAATAGCCATTAAGTGCTTTATTGTTGCAAAGCATACTTAAACATGCATTATTTTTCGTTTTAGCACAGCAGCATTCAGGATAGAAAATGTTGAGAATAACATCCACAACTGGTCTTTCATTGTGTCTGCATTCAAGCACTGTTCCCTCCACCTTATAAGATTCTGAGGTGTGGAAACCTCCAAGGAAAATAATGAGGGTACACCACAGACATGTGACTGCAGATTCTGGGAAGGCATCCAGTTTGCACATCCTTATCTCTGCAACCCTATTCACACTGGGAATTGGACAGCTTTTCTCACATGCAGCAAAGAAACAGGCCTTGCTGAAGCAGCATAAACATTCTCCAGCAGGTCTGAGGTCTTTTCCATACCTACTTCCATACAAATAATGTCAACCACTCACCTCTCAACCATACAGCCTTCCACACACAGAAGGAGCTTAGAGATTTGACAAAGTGTAAACATAAGTCCCTCTACCCAGGTTGCGATGGCCTGCAACACAAGGATCCAGGCCAGAGTCAGGCAAGCTAGCACTGTATTAAACAGACCAGATGCTATGCAAAAAAGAGTTTCTAGTGAGTCACATCAGGGCAATCCCAGAAGAAATAAAAGGAGAAATTACAATCCAGGCCTTATTAACAAACTCTTTACATTAGCCCAGATGTCAGCAACAAAAGGAAAGACCTGCACTGTGCCAGTTCTACAAACCATTAGAAAACAGTAGCAATAGCCCGATGTCTGTGAGTGTTTCAAATGAAATGTGTGTCTCTGAAGATTCAGAGTTAACAAGCATGCAAGATAAAAAAAAAAAAAAATGGCACCTTTATCTTTGTGGGTTGGCTCAAAACTTGCCCAGCTCCATCCATTTGCCTGTAAATTCTATAACTTCATTTATCTAAAGAGCTGGACAATATTCTGTTGTGTAATTACATCACAGTTTTATCATCCATTCCTTCGTTGATGAACACCCAGGCTACTTCGACTTCCTGGCTATTGTGCATAGAGTAGCAATGAACATAGATGAGCAGGTATCTCTAAAGTAAAACATAATCTTTCAGTTACACGCCTGAGAATGAAATAGCTGGATTGTGTAATGCATCCAGAGGTGAAGAAATTAGGAGATGGTTAATCAAGGGAGTGGAGATAGAAAGTGTGATACAAGAGCTTAAAGGGAATTAATGAAATAGGAAGGGTTAAAATGCAGTGGAGGACTGGGGGGTAGGACGAAGAAAGGAATACAGTTGGGGTAAAGAACTTTAAAGACCTTTGAAAAAGTCATATGAAAACCTGCTTACTACTGTAAGAAGCACACACACACACACATGCATGCACACACATATGCACACATGTGCAAACACACAAGTGCACATATACACATATATACAAACACACATACATGCACATATGCACACATGTGCAAACACACACATATGAACATATGTACAAATACACATACATTTACATATGCACACATGTGCAAATGCACATATGTACACATGTGCAAACACACATAAATATACACATTGAAAGTTCAAAGTGAACCTGAGATGTACAGTGAAATAAGGCTAACCTGGGAAACTTATCAAGACCTTTTCTCAAAAGATAAAAAATAGAGATCCAGCCCAGTGCTAGGGCTCCTGGCTAGTATTTATAAGTCCCTGAAAAAACTGTTCTATAACATTTTTTCTTTTAAGAAAGAAGGCAGGTTTGGGGCTATGTTCGTTTGCACAGTCCACGACTTTTGGCTAGATAGTGTTTACTGTACAGAGAGTCATCATGTTTTTGTGGAACAGTTAAATACAAAGAGCTGTCTTAACTGAAAAGCAGGCGATATTGTCTATAATTTCATTTAAAACTACAATGGCCATAGTTAAATTCAACCGCTCAGGGTGGTGAGTTGAGACTGGGCACTCCATGGTATTCCCTCCCTCAGTCAGTCCTGCTTCCAATGGAAAGCTACAAACCACACCATGTCTTTGCCATGACCACCCCCAACCCACATAATAAGGATGTCATTTCCCATTAAGCCTCTCTCATACCTCCCACCATCAGCTCCTTCAGCACCAACTCTTCAGTTATTGGTTCTTATTGCCAATATTAAAACACAAGGCCAAATGGAATTTATAAAAAAGAGTAAGCTCTATGGAAATACAGTCAGACATAAGGCTTTCGAGTAATTCAATATTAAATGAAATTTATATCCAACCAATTCCATCAAGTCTTCGTGTGCTCAAAAAAGATATATTTTTTAAGTCTTTATAGTGTATTAGCCCTCTCCTCAGAAATGTGTGCCTTTGTGGTAGACAAAATCAGTGAGGAATCTCTCTTTTTGTTTCCTGCCAGCACCAACACTGTTCTTTGCAGTCCCCCAACCTTATTCTGTGCTGTGTTCCTTTCGCTCTCTTCTGGAGCCCTTTTCCTTCTCACAGAGGCCACGTCTCTCAATTTTGAGTTTACACTCGTCACAACCAAAATGGGTTCTGAACCCAAGAACAGCTAACATCTCCCGTGCTTGTGTGCCTTTGGCTAGCTTTCCTCACATTTCTTATTTGCTACTGTTGCCTTCTCAGGGTTAAGGACACCAGTGACCTTTTGCTTCCTCTGAAGCTGCCTCTGAAGCTGATAAGCCCTCTGAACTTCTTGTCTGAGTTGCTACTATGTCATTCATGATGGCAGCTATCCTCCAGCAGCTAAGGAAGAAGACAGGGCAGATGTGGCCCTTCCAGCCATGACTGGGTTCTGCCCTGCACATTGCCATCAGTATTCCCCACTGTGCTAGGGATAAGTCCAGACTACGTTGGTGAGCAAATTGCTTCCTGATGTCAGGTCTTACAGAACTAACTGTATTGGTTAATTCTATGCTGCTGGAATCACAACAACTGGCAGAAAAAATTTAAAGGGAGGGGTGCCTTGGTTTTATTTACTGCTTCTGTGATGACGTGTCTCATCTCAAGAAAGCAGCTTAGGGAGAAAGGCTTTATCTTAATTCACAATTCCCAGTTACCATCCATCACTATGGGGAAGGCAAGGCAGCTTGGACTTTAAAGCAACTGTCTGTCCGTCACATGATTAAGAGTAGAGAATGACTAGACATGTATGATTACTGATCAACCCCTTCTCTTTTCCAGGCAGTCCAGGGTCCAGCCCATGGAATGGTACTGCCCACATTTGGGGGCAGAGGTGGGTCTTCCTGCCTCAAATAACCTAAACAAAACAGCTCCCCACAGGCCAATATGTTCTAGACAGTCTTCCATTAAGACCCCTCTCAGATGATTCAAGGTGACAATTATTACTATTGATCTTAGGAGGAAACACTCAGGTCATCATGATGAAGGCATGGTGGGACAACTCAGATTGGAGCAGAACATTCACATCACTGAGGACCATGAAACAGAGCAGGGCTCACACTGAGATTCAGGCAAGAACCCTCAAAGCCCCATCTCTGGTAATCCACTTTCTCCAAAGTTGTTCAAGGTCTGTCCCTGGTGAAGGGAGGTAACCAACATCTGCCCTGCCTCCTAAGACCCTAACAGCAAACCAAAGTAGAGCCTACCACAGTTCATCCTGGAGAACCAATGGGTTTATTGAGCTTACTCACAGAGCATCTACGAGGGGTTACCAATGAGAACATAGGTAACCCAAAGGAGCCACACAGCATAGATGATGGCTTGCCCAGAACTGATAAAAAATGGAGCCCCTTCTCTGTCTTCAACAGTCTATATATCCTAGTGCCTTCTTGTGAGTACAGGGTCATGTGCAATCAAGGTAGAATGCATACTAAAGACTGGGAGCAGTGGCTGATAACTCAGATAAGTGTCCCAATGGCCCTCTTCACCCTGTTTTTGTAAGATGGAATTTCAACAGTCCATGGGCTTGACTGTGATGGCACAGACGACACCATGACTATGGTGGATCTGCAGTTGAGAGGATGGTGCCTTGCCATGACCAGCCATCCTTACTTCCATGTAGTTAACAGCATTCCAGGATAGCACTGTCATCTGGACAGCATAGGATCAAATGAAGAGCCCGTGGGATATTTCAGTTGCAAAACATAACACCAGCTGTCTTAGTACCCTATTGCTATGAATAAACACCATGACCATAGCAACTCTTAAAATGGAAGGTATTTAACTGTGGCTTGCTCACAGTTCAGAGGTTTGGTCCATTGTCATCATTGTGGAAAGCTTGGTGGCATGTAGGCAGACATGGTGCTGGAGAAGTAGCTTGAGAGTTCTACGTGCTGACTGGTCAGCAGTAGTAAGAGAGGAACACTGAGCCCCAAAGCCTGCCCCCAATGACACACTTCCTCTAATAAGGCCACACCTAATTCCTGCCAAGGAGTGCTACTCTCTAATGATCAAGCAATCAAATGTTTGAATCTGTGGGGGCCATCCTTATTCAAACCACCAGCCATCTCTAACCATAGCCAAATGGTGTTCAAAACTACCTGCTGACTCTCTTCTCGTTCCCTATGACTTCCAGCCTCCAACACTGGCCTGTCAGGTCTCAAACATTACATTCTAGGAAGCATCCTGGGACTTCCTGCTCTCTTCCCAGATAGATCAAGGAATATGTTCATAGACAGAAATATCCCTCATGGTGGTATTTGGCACATCTCATCGTAACCGCTTTGTTTCTCTGTCACGGTTAATAGACTATAAATAGGAATGGCGCTTTAAGCACTTGGAATAATGCCCGACTCATAGGAGGTAGTCAAAATATATTGATTTACATAATGAGATTGTGATAGCTTAACTGTAACAATAAAGGTGGAGAAGCATAGAGCACAAAAGAGAACCTGGTAGAACCAAGCAGGACTGGGAAGAAGAAGAGACAGGGGCAGTGACCTTCACCAAAAACCAAGCAGTTGTACAAATTCATGGAACAATAGGAGTCTATGTGTAGGAAATGAACTTGAAGGTTCAAAGACATCTGCCCGCCAAGGTCTCAGTCTGGCTGAGAACTCACCATTGTTCCCCTCTGGACATAAAAAGCTTGTCCATACATTAAGTAAAACTCTAAAAGCATTACTAAGACACATATAGATCTATATTCCTAGGTCCTGCCAAGGTCTCCAACCTCACTTTGTACATGTTTGTTTCTGGATCACCTCACAAGTCACAATGAATTTCCACTGCCCAAAAAAATGTCCTCACCCTGCCCTGGCCCACCCTGCCCTGACCTCACATAAAACCTAGAAGCTCATTGTACTTCCTGTTTCTCATCAATAATGTCCCATTTTCATGTGGAGGATTTCTGTCAGTCACAGACCACCTTGAGTGTCCCGCCCTGACTCACTACTACATCAGCTTCCGTTCCACCTTTGGGACTTTTGATAAAGGCTTTTCATTATTTTCTCTCATCAGTATATCCCTCACCCAACATTCAGAACTGGTAGCCCTACATGATTGTTCAGGAAGTTTGTTGAACAAATAAAACAGAGGAATAAAGGTAAAAAGACGGTGTCTTACTTAGGGTTTCCATTGCTGTGAAGAGACACCATGACCAAGACAACTCATATAATGGCAAACACTTAATTGGGGCTGGTTTACAGTTTCAGAGGTTCAGTCTATTATCATTATGGAGGGAAGCATGGCAGTGTCTAGACAGGCATGGGACCAGAGAAGGAGATGAGAATTCTACATCTTGATTCAAACACAGTAGAAGGAGACTGTCATATTCAGTCAGCTAGGAGGAAGCTCTTCTTCCACATTGAGCTTAGGAGCCTCAAAGCCCAGCCCCTCAGTGACACATTGCAGCCAACAGGTCACACCTACTCCAACAAGGTCACACTTCCTACAGTGTTACTCCCTGAGCCCAGCATATTCAAAGTACCACAAATGGAATTTGGCCACATCTCCCTTTGTACTGGAGTAGCTGTGTATATTAATTACTTTTTATTGCCTTTATAAGCACTATGATCAATGCAACTTATAGAGAGTTTATTTAGGACACACAGCTTGAGAGGATTAGAGTCCATGAGTATCACATCTAGAATCATAGCAGCAGTGAAGCAGGCATGACACTGAAGAAGTGGGTGACAGCTTACATATTGATCCACAAGCATGAGGCATAAATAGCTAACTGGCAATGGCTCTGGATATTTGAAACTTCAAAGTCCATCCTCAGTGACACACCTCCTCCAATAAGACCACACCTCCTAATCCCTCCCAAACAGTTTCAGCAACTTAGGACTAACTATTCAAGTCCATGCATCTGTGGAGCCACTCTCTTTGAGGCCACACTGTAAAAATGTAGAATGTTATACAAAGTGCAGAAACATAAAAAAATTAGATACAGTGAAAGTACATCTCAGCCTCTAGGGAGAAGGTCTAAGTAGAAGCAAACACAGCTCCTGAGAAAGTCACAGAGGAAGAGCATAGAGAGGAGACAATAAGGAATGGAGTTTTGCTACAAGTTGACCATCTCTGATTGAAAATTATGAAATGTGATTTAAATGTCCAAAATTTAAAATCTTGTGAGAAAATGTTACATAAACCCTTCATAGAATTATTTAAACTATTGCATAAAGTCAATTTATTACCTAGCTTTCTCACCACTGACAAAGTACCTGAGAGAAATAACTGAAATGAGAAAATTTTTATTCTCTTTCATGATCTCAGAGAGTTTAATTCTTGGCTACTTGATTGCATTTAAATGTCACAGCAACCGGTGTATGTGACAGAGGAGAGCTGCTCATCCCTGGTAGACAGGAAACAGTGATGTGATAGGAAGAGACCAGAGGCAATAGGTCCCCCAAATGCCTAGTTCCTTTATCTAGACCTCCTTACGTTTTCAGAACTTCCCAAAACAGCATGACCAGCTGAAAACTAAGCCCCAGCACCTGAGGCTTTGACAGACGATTGATATCCAACCATAACAGTTTTCCAAGCCTCACAGAACTCTTCTGTGTATCTCACAATGAGAGAGGGATTAATCTAACTTTAAAATTCTCCGTAGTCTTCACCGTCCCAATGGTACTCAAAGGCCCAACCTCAGTCTCTCCTGAGAGCAAGTTAAACTTTTAGCTGTGAATCCTTGCAAAGTAAAAGCTAAAATAGTTCTAAGTATAATGGCTGGGAGTAAACATTCCTACTTCAAAAGGAGATAATGGAGGTATAGAAAAGAAGAAAGAAACTAAAGTCAAAACCATAATGTAGCAGGAAAACTGTAAATAACGGAGTGCCCTGGCTGGCATTAGGGAATGTGATATCATGATCTGAGCTCCACAAACCTTGAGCAGCCAACTTCCTATGCCTCTGCCATTTGCTCTCCACACTGCACTCTCTTCAGTGCCTCTACTCACTGCCTGCTGACTTCCTCGGCAGGTATTCCACATTTCTTACACCTTCAAGTCCTACAGTCTCCACCACAGGCTAGGCTTCACCCTCAGAGCCACAGGTATTTCCCTCTAAGGGGCTGCCTGCAGGGACTCCAATCCTACCCACCACCTTAGTTCTCCAGACTTTTCTCTAAAATTATAAGGGAAGGCTCTAAGATGCTACAACTCCTACACACTCTACGGCTTATGAAACCAGCACCAGGTGCATGTCACCAAGGTCTACACCCAAATCCACCAGCCTCATCAAACTGTGGACGTAGTTGCTTCTCCACTCCTCTGAGTTACCACCAAAACACTTCCCAAGGCAACCCTATGCAAACAGGACAATGACCACTACAAAGTCCAGACACATCACCCTCTCATGGTCATGAGAGTCTTTACAATGGCTGCTAAGCAGACAGGATCTCTTCTGCTTTATCTCCTTCCTCCTCTCTCTGAGCTCCCAGCCTTCTCCTCTTCCTTGCTCACCAATGTCTCCTTGTGACCCTTCTAGCAAGCTCCCTCTGTCCTACTCCTGCTATGTCCTGTCTTCCTGCTATTCCTTCTGCCTAGAATTCACTTCCCCTCACAGAGGTCAACCAGCTTTACCTGCCCCTTCTCAGCAAGTTTTACAACCAGTGACTGAGATGCCTGATGCTACCAATAGCTCAGCACATCTGTACTTTCCACTTTCCATTCCCTTTCTCTTTTATTTCCCCATAATATAGTTTTTATCTTTCAAACCACAAAAGAATCCACCTATGTATTATTTATCATTATTGATGGGCTCTCCCCAACTCATATATAGGCTCCATCCATGTAGGATCTGCACCCATTTATTTTGCTGATTGCCCAATGCCCAAATAGTACCTTTGATAATCTAACCACACAACAGTTACTATGTGGAAGCTTGCTTTTAATTTAATTATGTATTAGATATTAACTTATTGATGTTGAAACTATTTTATGTCAAACAATTTACTTAGTATTTTAATTTTCTAAATGTACTGAGGAGAGGTAGACTGGAACCCTGAAAGAAAAAAAATTTACTCTATCACCAAAAATACACTGGTTCTAAATCTCTCCTCTACACAGCATTTTAAGTTTCTTTAGCTCAGCTCTGTGAGATTCTATGAGGTAAAAGGGAAGACATTTGCTTGCAGTATTTACAAATGCTACCTCAGAAAAATAATGCCTATTCTCCAATACACTGAACATAGCTCATTCGTTACAAAATTAATTATTCTCAATAGCATGACATAATTGTGGGTGTCTTTCTAGTGTCTGCCCCTTACTTTGTAAAACATTGTGAGACTCGGACTTGTGTCAGTTAATCAATTGAAGGTGACCTCGGAGCATCGAAAAGCACCTGTGTCACATTAAAGAAAGAAATCCCAGTCTTCCTCTTGGATAGCTTTGACCAAAAGGGAGCTCAAGCATGAGCTTCTAGCTCCAGGCCTCTGTCTCTCCCTCAGAAAGGGTTTTATTATATGTTTAACTGAACCGTAGAAAGCATCACAGGGGGAAGGAATGAACGATACTTTATAGTAATCTTTAATAAGTTTTATGAGGGATTAAACAGATGACCCCAATTGACCTGGACAACAAACATACTGTTCATCAGGCAGTAACTGCATGCTGTTTGCAGTGCTTACGCTGGATAAGTATGGCTTTCAACTTGCCTGCTGGTGTCAGAAAATGATCATTATATCACTCATACACACAGAGAAGCATCGGGCTCTAGCTCGGGGGGCACAGAAAAATACGTAAGTTACGCTTACAGCCGTGCATTCATTAGCTTAGCTTGTAAAACTGACTACAAGGGAAATCCAAGGCAAATAAGCTTGTTCCTCTGTTCTCAAAGGCAAGCTAATCAGGCTGAATGCAGGATGCCAGTCTTAAGTGAACTGCAACACTCTGACGTGCAGTGCTCACTCATCTGAGGGGCCCAGCACAAGGTCAAGACTCTTGGAATGCAAGAGATATTTTTTGTTTTCCTAAAATGTACATGAACACACTTAACTCTCGCTTTGGACCCTGACAAATGATCTTATTCGTGGTCTTATTCACAGCCTCCACTGCAGGACTCAGCAGGTGAGCTGAATCTATTTTATTCCTACTCACCATCTGCTCCCCATAGATTGCATTAAAAACTTCTTGACAAAATAAACAATATAGTCACCCCACTGTTAGTGACATTGGGGGAGGGTGGGGAAGCTATAAACCCTCCACAGCAAGAAATGTAGAAAGAAAATGCCTCATCTCAGGGTCAAAGTACATTCTCTTTTATTTTAAGAAGTATTGTTATTAAAATGATATTTTGACACAAACTTGTGATAGATGTGCCTACATAACCAATTTACTGTTCCCGGGGTTAAAAATACACACTGCAATGTGTTTGATGTATTAATATAATCATGGCCTCAAGAGTACATGTAGTAGTAGCATCATCCAAGAGAAAATAATTCTCACTTTTGGGTGAGGAAAATCACAATTAACCAAGAAAAATCAAGGTGGGATTATCCTTTCTGCACAAGAACTAAATATATTACCATATTATATGGGTATTCTGCATTCGGTTTCCTTTTGTTGCTTTTATAATTAACCTCCAGGGATGTTATCTACAATAAAGAAGCAGAAAATAACATCCATTTTAAAAGTGTTTCTTTCCCAAACACTGAACAAGATCAAGATGAGAACCCAGCTGCCTACAGTATTAATGTTGGCATGTTTGTGATGTATAAAAGTTACTGACTTTTACTCGAGGTTAAAACTGACAGGTCCAAGTTCTGGTAGTTAGACAAAGGGCAACATTTCTCAGAAACTCATGAAGCCACTTTCCCTCTACCAAAGGAGCCATTTTTTTACCACTGGCAAAAGGGACACATGGCTGTCATATCTATCTGGTACCCTCAGTATCCTAAGTCCCTGTTAAACATTTCAGGGTCTGCAGGCATCCTGGCTCTCACCTGTTCCTCCTTACTTTAACTCCAGCCATGGAGCTTTCTCCCTCTCTCTCCTCTCTCTGTCTCTGTCTCTGTCTCTGTCTCTGTCTCTGTCTCTCTCTGTCTGTCTCTCTCTCTGTGTCTCTCTCTCTTACTCACTCACTCTCTCTCTCATACACACACACACACACCCTTTGTTCCTGACCTGTCTCTCTCTCTCTCTTGGTCATCTCTGTCTCATTCTCTCTTGCTCGGCTCCCCTCTCTCTCCTCTCATGGCCAAGTCCAGTGTCCTCAACATGTCCAATCTACTACTTTCTCGCTCTGATATAGATTTTTATAGATGCATCTGGTGCTTTTCTCTCTCATATTTAAAACAAAACCTTTCACTCACTCATACCTTGAACCCCCATGTCATTGGTTTATATAAAAACGACAGCCCAGTACTTATGAAATAAGAAAACGTAATGTTATTGTGATCTGAATGAGAGTAGTTTGCATTCTAAAGAGACTTTGGAGTATTTAAGTATTTGAGAGAACCTATCTCCAAACCGTCCAAACTGAAAAAGTCTCTTTTTTCTTATGAACAAATCATTTTTTTAAAAGTAATGAGGTAATTTGTGAATGCCACTACATAGACAGTCAGAAGTCACATGGAGAGTCCATCAGATAGGACAGTATGGATCCCTCTCCACACAGCATTTCACTGATCACCCAGGACCTGAGGCTGTGAGATGGGGCAGCTGAGTTGGCGGTGTCCCCATGGGGTGACACATTGCCCACTGCAACATTGACACCCCCAGCTGCCATGGCCCAGCATGGCATCTGGACTTTGGTCAGTACTAGGTGTCTCTTAGCACACGCAGCACCATCCAAATTTCCCTTGATCAGAAATACATGGCTTTCGTGTATATCTTCTAGGAAGTAAAAAGAGATCCGGCGAGCACCTGAGGTGGCGTGGGGAGCACCTCTGAGGTGTAGACAAGTAAAGATGCTCCCTAAGGACATGTGTCTCATCATGTGTTCAGCTCTCCCTGTTTGGAATAAGCACATAATTCCTTTAATAGCAAACATATCGCCCATTCAGAGAAATATTATAATACATAAAAGTACTTATAACAACTGGCAAGCCGTTGCCGACAGTTATTTAAACAGTGGCTATCTTTGTAGCATGTGGTAAATGTTTTGTGCTTACATGCCATTTAACACTGACAGCAACCCTGCTGCTGTCTTGATTTTTTACATCTGAAAATCCTACGGCTACACAAAGCCAATCCAGGGGCCAAGGCCAGGCAGCACATTTTTTTAAAATTTGCTTATTCAACCAAAGATACAGATGTTTTAAGTATAAAAACGGATGTTGGAAATTTTGTAAAACAAAATAAAAATGCAAAATAACGCATGAGGAGAGCAACAAAAGTGATAAAAACTAAATTTAATCAGCAGAGAGAATAAAGACAGGACTAAGAGGTAGCCAGCTGCAAGCCTGAGCACAGACTACATACATTAGTAATACCACGTCACCATGAGCGCATTGGGCACATTAAGGAAAGGAATGCACGCACTTCCCCTTGGAGTCCCTTGGCCAATACCAAGCACAGATCTTAATTCTCTGTTTCATGTTCCCTGTAACCTGTCCTCTGTCTGTGGCATGAGTCTGAATCTGCGCCTATCTGAAGGCTGTCCTGTGAATCTGTCCATGTGTCTGTCTGTCTTGTGTGGCTAGGCGTGTCTGTTTGTGTGCATACTATCTGTCCCTAACAGAGGGTTTTGCCCTGTGTATATTGAATAGCATGGACATAATCAGATGGGGATGGAATGGGGTATTTTACAGAACCTTAACAGAGTTCTACAAATGATTAAATCACTGGCTCTCAAAGACCCAAATGACCCAGACAACGAACATCATCATTTATCAAGCCATCTCCATACACGGCTGCTTCCGGGCTTTACGGTGGATTCAGAGCCTTGCTTTCAACTTCAGTGTTTGCTTCTTTCAGTAAATGATATTGCCTGGGCAAGGCCAGAAGAGAAGAGTGTAACTGTGCTTGGCTTGTAAAGGTTGACTACATGGGAAAACCAGGCAAGTAAGGTTGGTTGTTACACTGTTCTCTTAAAAGCAGGTTAAACAAAGAGTTTGAGCCTTATGTAACTTCAAAGTATATTACTAACTTTGCCTGTGAGGTCCAGCAAGGATTCCAGTCTCTTAGAATAGAAGAGATATTTTCATGTTGCATCAATGCAGGCCCGCTCAGAGGGAAGGACAGTGGCATGGCCCTCATTAACCCATAAGCAGGATGGTGAGGGACCACACAGTTCTTCATGCTCAGAGAGACAAGGAGGGCAATACAATCAGACCAGAGCACAGCATCTAACTGAGAAAACAACTAGACCAACAAGCAGCCGGTGCCACACCAAGAGCAAGAGGCTGAGCAGACTAAAGTTGACTCTTGCTGCATGTGAGCAGCTTCTTTCTAACAGCTATGAGAATAATCCAAGAGTTAGAACAATTGGGAGTCTCGTCTTTACTTCAAATGACAGGGTTCAAAGAGCCCCAAAGTAAAAACAACAAAAACAAACAAACAAAGCAAAAAACAAATCTCACAAACAGATTCAAAGTTAAAATGCCTTTATGGCTTCAGCCTTTGAACAGCATAGGGCACAGTAGAGTGGCGGAGTCAGGGGGTGTCCAAGGGAATGGCCAACAAAGGAGAGCTGCATAGGGCACAGTAGAGTGGCGGGGTCAGAGGGTGTCCAAGGGAATGGCCAACAAAGGAGAGCTGCATAGGGCACAGTAGAGTGGCGGGGTCAAGGGGTGTCCAAGGGAATGACCAACAAAGGAGAGCTGCATAGGGCACAGTAGAGTGGTGGGGTCAGGGGTGTCCAAGGGAATGGCCAACAAAGGAGAGCTGCATAGGGCACAGTAGAGTGGCGGGGTCAAGGGGTGTCCAAGGGAATGGCCAACAAAGGACAGAACCCCAAGAACACTGAGGTGCAGAGAACAAGGCCTTCAAAGGACCCTTCCTGCACATGGTGCCATGTGGAGCCTGCTATGCCAGCAGGGATCAGAACTTCTCCTTTCACCTCGGTGCAGCTATGACAGAGACCCGCTCCATCAGCCAGTGTTGTTCTCAACCCTGGGAGCAGTTACTGTTGAGATCAATAACTTGTCAAAGTGCCAAGACTAAGTGACTGCTGAGTTCTCAACCCCTAAATGAGACATCTTTATCACAGCCGTCTAAGCCCAGGGATCATCAAGGAAGAGGGGGCAGAAGAACACAAGAGTAGGAGAAGGTAGAAGAGCAGCACTGGGAGACGCACTTCTGGACATGCCATGGCTGCTGCACTCATGATCCCACTGCAGTTCTTCTCACCTTCAGGAGACCAAGCCAATAAGACCAGTCCAGGGTCCAGCAGCAAGCACTGATCAGACACAGTGGGTTACAAACTGAAAAAGAAACAGAGAGAGAGGACGGATGTAAAGGTTGAGGGGAGGGTGTTCGGGAGGTGTGCAGGTGGAAAGGAGTTAGTAGTAAATGTGATCAATATAAATTGTCAAAGAATAAATTTGAAATAAAGAAATTAATTGCTCCCAGTGCTCTGCCACTAAAAGCTTTATAAACCAGAATTGTAGAATCTCATATCTAAGAAGACAACACAGTAATTCCTCTTGTTTCTCTTTGCTACTCATGTCTTTTCCAGCACAAACTCCATTTATTTCTCTGAGACAGTCTCCCTCCTACATACATGACGAAGACAATCTCCTTCTGAGAGGCTAATGTTTATTCCTTAGTTGGGGCTTTGTGTGCATGTGGGAAATTGAAAGTTGGCAATTCTCTACAAACTCACATATAGCTTTCTTAGTAGCCAGAAGGGTCTCAAATCTGAGGGGCTCTCTTTGAGTTACAGGATGCTAGTATGTCATTCTAACACCCCACAAGAACCATGGGTTCAAGGCATAGTCTCCACAGAAGCCACTCCTGGGGGGACGGGGGAAGGCAGAAGCCCCAGCAGGTGGACCTAGTGGATGGTCCAATGGATTGGAATATGTCCTTGGCATGCAGCTTGACCCTTCCCTGTTCTTATACAGCCAGTTGATGGTGTAATTATGTCTTCCACCAAGCACTCCCTGCCATTGCTCCCAGCTGTGCCCTCCCAGCATCCTGAGCCATGTAGACCCATGACCATGAACTGGGAGATTCCTGAAACCATAAGCCAAAATAAACCTCCTCTTCATGTAAGTTAATGGCAGCAGGGGAAAGCTGGATAGTAGGTTAATATTAGTTACACAAAGGACAGAAAAGAGAGGTGTGGCCCATTGTGGAGGCTAGAAATCTTCCTTTTCTACAAAACAACAACAACAAAAAAAACTTGCCCTGTTTCTCTTCCTGCCAGCAGGTGTTAAATGGAGCATCATATCCTACCCCTGGGCTTGAAATGCCAGCAGCAGGGACCTTCAGAATGCCGGAGGTCATGGTAAGCCTTCATAAGAGTGTTCATAGTGCTTACCACCTGTGATAACTTTCTACCATCATCCTTTGCTCTGCCTAGTAAAAACTAAAGATAAATTAAAAAAAAAAAAAAAAACTCTGTGTTTAACAGTCAAGTCTGGTTAAAGTTTCTGTGGTTGTGGGGAGTTGGAACATTGAAGTCCCAACACTATATTACCTTTGCTACTTTAAGAAGTGCCCAAGTAACTATTTATTGCCTGTTTCTGTATGTGACCTAAGGTCTTTCTATAGGTAAATCCTTTGGGAATGTGTAAATTGACTCCTAGCTTCTGCAGACCAGAAAGTTAAGAATGTCATCAGACAAAGAAAGTCCTATGGCTTTGCTGCAATCCACCTACATTTTTGAAAACCTGTTTCCATCGGTGTGTTTGAAAAGTTTCTTGATGTATAATCCCCATTGTTTTATTACCGTAAGAATGTAATGAAAACATTTACCATGTTGGAACATGGTATTTGGGGTAACCTGAATCTGTATTCCAGGGCCACTCATACATGGCTCCAAAATAAACTACTTCTTACTCCCTTTGAAAGAGGGCAGTGTTTTGTGTGGTCATTGACTTCTTTCCATTCTTAAGCATGGTAAATGCATTTGCCAGAAGGCTCTGCCTAGTGACCCTCACCTCACCCATACCCTATGCAACCTTCAGAAGGTAAAGACTTAGCCTCCAGTTTTAAAACCTGGAAAACTGGCTCAGTGGGTAAAGGCACTTAATGTCAAACCTGATGGTCCACAGGACCCCATACAGGACAAAAGTCAAGGATGCACTCCTGAAATCCTCTAACCTCCACAACTCCACAAGCGCGGCTATCCTCTCTGTGTCTCTCACAGTCTCTCTCTCTCTCTCTCTCTCTCTCTCTCTC
>NW_022196896.1:132983061-132987458 GCF_008632895.1 Mastomys coucha | reverse complement strand
CTCTCTCTCTCTCTCTCTCTCTCTCTCTCTCTCTCTTTCTCTCTCTTTCTCTCTGTCTCTGTCTCTCTCAGTCTTTCTTTCTCTCTCTGTCTTACACACACACACACACACACCATTAAAAAGCAAAGTAGGAAACCAGACACGCATTTTTAAACTGGATCATAGTCTTCTATGGGGAGCCTAAGGAGAGAGGAAAAATAGGGAAAGAGAACCTCAAGATTTACAAACAGCCCTGGTCTACAACAGAAGCTCCACTAATGTGAACCCTAGGTAGTCCAAGCTCACCAGTCCCTCCTGCCTTAAGCATCCAGGCCACTGTACCAGCCCAGGGCCCAGGGTACTTGTTCCTGACAGCATCTGAGCTTGTGACCTTTGAAGCCCGTCCCTGAGCGACCCCTGAAAGAACTCCTCTGTGCTGCGCGTTCAGCAACCATAAAGCAGTCGCTCTCCCTTTTTGCTAGTGAACTGGAAGGAGAAAAGATCACCTGGGAGACAGGGTGAGTTTTGCCGCCGGCTGCTTTCCAGTGCGCCTCTCCTGTTTGTTTTTAATCTGACTAGGCTAAAAGAAGCACACAGTGAACCTCTTCATCGTTTAATTACATTTAGCCAAACCTTTGAAAGGAAAGGGGAAACAGTGCCACCTAACTGCCCAAGGAGGGCTGCTCTTGAGGCTGGCTGCCCAAGGAGGGCTGCTCTTGAGGCTGGTTCCCCCTTAAGGAGGGCTGCTCTTGAGGCTGGCTCCCCCCTCCTTTTACTGCATATTAATTATCGGCCACCGCAGGTCCCCCTCCCCCTATAACTCACTGTAACCTTGGTTGATGATAATTTCAGGGGGAGTATCCACAGCAGCCATGTTCTTAAGAGCAAAATGGCAGTTTCGCTGGGCTTACACTTAAAGCAGTGTACGCTGGCCCTTGGAGGTAATCCAGGTAATACTGGATTAACAATATGCTTTACCCAGCTACCCTTAACAATCCTCAGATGAATTTCCTTTATGATACACTGGCACACTCAAAATACCGATACTCTTAGTCGTTTCCACAACCAAATCTTCATATTAAACATTCTAAATACCTGGCCACTAGTAAAATACTTTTTAAAAATTCAATTAATAATCATAACATTTATAAAAGAATAACTGAAATGCACATTAACATGTTTCAAAGCATAAAGTACCCTGAAAATATGAAACTTTAAAAATATACCTGATTTAATAAAGTCTGTGGGGGCAATTGTCCCAAATTAAAACGTTATGCATCGTGGTCCTTGAAAGGTTCTTCACATCATTAAATCCACCAAAGCCCAAACAGAGGTGAGTGTGCCTTCTGAAGCTCAGAGGGAGCCTGGAGCAACTCCTTATGCCAACTCGCTCCCTCTCTCAGCCAGAGTTAGGTGCTGAGGAAGATCCATGCTCTCTCCTCAACCATGCAGGGCTCCTTCACTGGAGCTTCTACATATACTGTGCAGTGACAGACTGATGTAATACAAGCAACAAAAGACCAAAAGGTGGACAGAAATTCCCGGCATGGCTTAGAGGAAGAAAGAAAAGTGTGTGAGCCTGGTGGTGGCAAACCCTTTAGGTAAGCCTCCCCGAGCTCTACTCAAAGCAGCAATAAATACATAAATAAAGAGGTCAGTGAATGAATGAGAGAGAAAGAAAGAAAGAAAGAAAGAAAGAAAGAGGGAAAGAAAGAAAGAAAGAAAGAAAGGAAAGAAAGAAAGAAAGAGAGGAAAGAAAGAAAGAGAGGAAAGAAAGAAAGAGGAAAGAAAGAGAGGAAAGAAAGAAAGAAAGAAAGAAAGAGAGAGGAAAAAAGAAAGAAAGAGAGGAAAGAAAGAGAGGAAGGAAAAAAAGAAAGAAAGAAAAGAAAGAAAGAGGGGAAAGAAAGAGGGGAAAGAAAGAAGAAAGAAAGAAAGAAAGAAAGAAAGAAAGAAAGAAAGAAAAGAAAAAAGGAAAGAGAGGAAAGAAAGAAAGAAAGAAAGAAAGAAAGAAAGAAAGAAAGAAAGGGAGAGAGGAAAGAAATAAAGAAAGAAAGAGAGGAAAGAAAGAAAGAGAGAGGAAAGAAAGAAGGGAAGAAAGAAAGAAAGAAAAGAAAGAAAGAGAGAGGGGAAAGGAAGAAAGAAAGAAAGAGAGAGAGAGAGGAAGGAAGGAAGGAAGGAAGGAAGGAAGGAAACAAACAAACAAACAAAGAAACAAAGCAAGCAAGCAGCTGAATGTTGGACTGCAAAGTCAACACACCTTTTCTGAGAACTAAAGTCTGCAGGGAGATTCAGAACTGATAGGGAACCACCACCCACCTGTCCTATTAAAGACACTGGATTTGAATAAGAATGGGCCCCATAGGCCTCTATATGTAAATGCTTGGTCTGCGGTTAGTAAAACTCTTGGGAAAGGACTAGAAGGCATGGCCTTATTGGAAGAGGGTTCAAAAACCCAATGCCATCTCAGTCATTCACTTCTGTCCATCTCCCCCTCCCCTTGCGGCCTGGTGCTTATGGATCAAGATGTACACTCACAACTCATACCCCAATGCCATGCCTACCTGCTGCCATGCTCCCGCCATGATGGCTGCCATGCTCCCAGCCATGATGGTCAAGCCTCATCTTCTAAAACTGTAAAGGCCAAATAAACTCTTTCTGCTAAAGTTTCCTTGGTCATAGTGTCTTATCACAATAACAAATACTTAACCAAGGCAACGCCTTTATAAATGGATAACAATAATAATCTCAAAAATCATCACATCCATGTTTGGGTAGGTGTGTCTGTGGACTATCCATACATAGCACATTAACTGTAAGAATTTGTATAGATAACATTATGTCCTATATGTTTCAGAATCTCAATTTTGAGTAGCTGCCAAACACCATTAAAATATTACATTGAGAGTTGGAGAGACAGCTCAACAGATAAAGGCAAAATAGTAATTTTTGTAAGAAGTAAACTCTGTAAGAAGCATTCATTGCTCCTTACACACGCTCAAACTGAAAGAATACAGTGTGACCTAATCCCACTCCACTCTCATTCACCTGTCCTGGGCAAGAACATAGCTCATAAAATGTCCAGTGTGTTAGAAATGAGTGCACCTGAGGGAGAAATAGCACGGCAGGACTTGTGTGTCACAGCCGAACTACAGGCAGATAGATAGGGCCACAGACTACAAGCTACAGACACACTAAGGCAGATAGGGCCACAGACTACACATAAGTCACTCCTTCAGTCCACACTCTTAAAGAAATAGGCCAGAGTACTTCAAAGGCCCTGACTATTCAAGTGTGGCCCCAGCACACACGGGGAAGCACCGGGCTTCAGAAAGCTTTTCCAGGCTACGTGCTTGCACCCTCAGTCCCACCAAAAAGGACTGGAAACAAAAATCAAGCAAACAAACAAGAAATAGAAATGTACACAAAGATGCTGTAAGAGCTCCAGCAGGATCTCCATGGACATGCCCCTGCCTCAATCCAAACCTCAGCAAAAAGAAGCTTAGAGATCAGGAAAGCTGAAACATGGCTCTCAAACAAGATTCACGTCTCTAAACCATGATTTCAAGTGTTAGGGCATCCAGGGCTAGGACACGGTTTTCTATCTAAGGTCTTCTTGTAGAGACAGACACTTGTGTTGGCCTAGAGGCATAAGATATACAAACAAGATCTTTTTTAAACAAAATTCCAAGGTTTACATATTTAAATTATGTTCAACTCTCAAAGCAATGCTGTTATTATCTATTTATTCAAAAGTCTTTTTCTGTTACTCATTTTGTTTTCATTGGCCACTTCCAATGCAAATCTAGATATAGGGACAAGTACCGACTTTCACTTTTCAGGTTAATCAAGCTGATCAGGCATAGCAGCACACACCTATAATCTTAGCACTTAGGGCAGAGCAAAACGGCTCTCAAGTTCAAGTGATGCCAGGGCCAAGTACTGAGAACTCGTCTCAAACACAAAATCAAACAGGTATTCACAGCCTATTAATTTCTCCATTTTACTGTATGTGTACATGTGTTGACTGCTTTGAGAATTCACCTACATAAGTTGTTTTTCTACTAATTACACTTTAAAATTCCAAGGAAGGCGCCACAAATATTTTGACAGAGTCTGATAAAGTTGAAATCTCATATAAACAAAGATTCAGGAATAACTGCCCGCACTACCTTAAACATATCAAGCAAAGCTAGGCATGATGACTGTAATCCCAGCACTTGGGACAGGGGGCTGATACAGGAGGATGGCAAGTTCTAGGTCAGCCTGAGCTTCATGGTGAGACCCTGTCTTGAAAAACAATAAAAGATAGCATGGTGTTCCAAGTGAAAAGGAAGCACAGGTGTCCTGTGTATCTCAAGCCACCACCACTGTGTGCCTGACAGGAGTGGTCACCTCAAGCCGCCACCACTGTGTGCCTG
>NW_022196896.1:132978379-132982643 GCF_008632895.1 Mastomys coucha | reverse complement strand
AGCCGCCACTGTGTGCCTGACAGGAGTGGTCGCCTCAAGCCACCACTGTGTGCCTGACAGGAGTGGTCGCCTCAAGCCTCCACCACTGTGTGCCTGACAGGAGTGGTCACCTCAAGCCGCCACCATTGTGTGCCTGACAGGAGTGGTCACCTCAAGCCGCCACCACTGTGTGCCTGACAGGAGTGGTCGCCTCAAGCCACCACTGTGTGCCTGACAGGAGTGGTTGCCTCAAGCCGCCACTGTGTGCCTGACAGGAGTGGTCACCTCAAGCCGCCACCATTGTGTGCCTGACAGGAGTGGTTGCCTCAAGCCGCCACCACTGTGTGCCTGACAGGAGTGGTCACCTCAAGCCGCCACCACAGTGTGCCTGACAGGAATGGTCACCCCAAGCCGCCACTGTGTGCCTGACAGGAGTGCTAGCCTCAAGCTGCCACCACTGTGTGCCTGACAGAAGTGGTCACCTCAAGCCGCCACTGTGTGCCTGACAGGAGTGGTCACCTCAAGCTGCCACTGTGTGCCTGACAGGAGTGGTCACCTCAAGCTGCCACTGTGTGCCTGACAGGAGTGGTCACCTCAAGCCGCCACCACTGTGTGCCTGACAGGAAAGGTAAGGTGCATATCCCAGGGACCCAAAGACAGTAGGCTCAATTTCCTGTAACTTCTTTTAAAGACTTTTACTGTTTCAGTTCCAGAAGAAATATGCTGGGCCGATGTGCATCGTTTAACTGTGACAGCCTCTGTGACAGAAATTTCAAACGGTGTGGGTTAGAGATGGCGGGGACTAAAGAGACTGAAAGAGACAGAGGGGGAAAGAGGGGGAAAGAATGTGAACGGATAAAATTATCTCTACCAATAATTTAAGCTGCTTGCTTCTTTTAACCTCTGGTCTTAAACATGTAGGCTGAATAAAATCTGAAGAAATATTTATTTCTCGCACACAAAGGCATTACTATCGTTGAATTTCTTATCTTCCTTTGTGACCCAAAACTCAGTGAGAACCTTTGAAAGTGCAGTGTTTGCAATTTCAGTAGAGCAAGGCAGGTCTTCCTTCCTATGGGCCACAGGGGCCCTGGAACAATGCTGAAATGACACAAGCCGGGAAGGTGTCCCTCACTCCACACAGGGTTGCTTAAGCCTGTATGAGGCTCTCCATACACATGGTCTCCAGAGGCAGCACTGCAGGATGCAGCTGGCAAAGAGCAGAGCTGGTGTGAAGGTGACGAGGCTCGACACTATGCCACCTTCCACAGGTAGCCCTTGTGGGCCATCTGTGGATCAGAACGGAGTTTCTCAATTAGGGACCTGACACGGATGTCCCTAAGTCTCACTGGCACCCTCTACCCTATTCCCTGCAAAAGGATCTTCTCAACTCCACTCCTGGAGCTAGAGGGTTCCACATACAGCAGCTGGCCCTCCTAAATGAATTCCAAATGCCAGGGGTGTTTCCTGAGCAGAAAAGAGAGCCTCATGATGAGAACGACCTGTCCTCAGAAACACTATGGACGCAAGAGCCAGGTCACTGAGTCAGTCATAAGAGCGTCACGTCACACAATGTGAAGATGCCTCAGAGCGGGTCAGCCTGTGCTCCTGGGAGTTGCTTGGAGAAAGATGAGAATCTAGGTATCCCTTCATCTCCTCGGATCTCTACATTCCCAAGGCCTAGCACAGCCTTCGCCAAAGTTGATGGTAAACATTTAAAGCATGGATGAGCATACCCTCACTTAGCAAATACGGTGTAAGTATCGTGATTCAGCTAAACAAACACATATAGTGATATCACTCTGTAATGGAGTCCACAAAGCTATTGAATATAACTATGCTACAAAACTTGGTTATGAAAATGAGTCTCAATATGATACAAAAAATAAAAAAAAACAAAAACAAAACCTCATGAATCTCATCCCCATCTCTAAAAGACAAACAGCTAAACAGGAGACAGATGACAGATGGATACACACATACATATGCATCTGTACGTAGAGAAAATTCAATGGATCGAAGCCTAAAAATCTGAGATCCACGTCAGCCTTTACTCGGTTGTATAAATTTGGGTAAATAAATTCTTTAAGCTGGTATTAATCATTCAGGTC
This sequence comes from Mastomys coucha, assembly GCF_008632895.1. Lineage (NCBI taxonomy): Eukaryota > Metazoa > Chordata > Mammalia > Rodentia > Muridae > Mastomys > Mastomys coucha. Next base: position 132,980,553 of record NW_022196896.1, on the reverse strand, counting down.
TTTTCCACGGTGTGACACTTCCTACCTGACAACTCATCAACAAACATCTCTTACCACATAGACTTTTTTTAATGAGAGAACGTGAGTTTTAGCATATTAAGAAGTTCTTTTAACCCAGGTAACTTTTTCTGGGGCTCTACTGACATCCTCTCTTCTTAGCTTAGAATATAAAATGAGTAACAGGCCAGCCAGGAATATGCAGCAAGATCTTGTCTGAATCACACCAAACCATGCCCCACCCTACAACACCACACCACATCACACCACACCACACTGAAACAGACTGTTTAAGTAAGTCACAACTAAGACAGCATCCTGGTTCCCCTTAATTGTCAGTGTGAACCAGTCCAGACATAACTGAGAGAAGCCTCATTGTGGAATAATAACATATCACATTAGGCTGTGGACAGGTTAGTAGGGGGTTAGCCCAATAATTAATTATCTTGTTAATTAGTACAGACAGGCCCAGCCCACTGTAGGTGGCAGTGTCCCTAGGCTTGAGGTAGTAAGAGCCCAAGCAGTACTCCTCCTTGGTTTCTGCTAGTGTGGGATAACAGAAGCTGCTCCATCAGCTAAACTTAGTATATGACAAAGCTTATGGCCACTCAGTTGAAAGTTCTAGAAATATGAAAGAAAACACTTAGAGATGAATGCAATTTACAATCATGTTTGTACCCTTCCCTCTTGCAGCATGTTGGTGAGGAATATCTGACTATAAATAGTTTCTTTGTTCTTTTACCATTCACGCATACTAATGGGCTCTGTCTTGAACATGAGTGTAACCCAGTTCTGGGAAGACTGACGATAATTGCCTTACAGGACAAAGCATGCTATTGGTGATCTACCGTGACAGAGTAGCTATCACCATTCTCACAGACAAGACCTCGACAACCCCTAGAAGTGGATATGTGCCCTCAAATCCATAGTCTGTAAACCTTAACTCCTTCTAAGCTAAAATGCTGTATAAAGATGTACTGAAAATGTTTGAGTGGCTTCTGGGAGTAAAACCCCAGCGAATTCACTGCTGTATGCAAGAAAGGAAACAGACTCTTGTTTCCAACCATCCACAGAAACTCAGTGAATGAACTACAGACTTTGGGCATAGAGCTGGCTTCTCGAATAATTCAGCTCTATGGTGGTAATGACCAGGCCAATGACAGGGTGTACTGACATGAAATTTAAAAATGTTCTCCATCATAAAGCATAAGAAAAAGGACACTTGAATTCTTCTTTGATATCTGACTATAATAGTAGGAAAATGTAGGGCTAAAGATCAGGTCTTATGTCTTTAACCAACCCAACTCTTTGCCAGTTATTCACAAAATCCCTAGCTCTGAGGAAATTGGAGACTTGCTATCCTGTGTAGCTATCACTCCACAGACTCAAAGTCATTTCAGTTTTATTAGCAGGGTACCTAACGTCTCAGGCAGTTGTTAACCTTTGGAAGTATGTAGTAGCAAACCCTTGCTTAACCCAAAAAGTTTCCTGGAGGACACAGCAAAGCAGAGCTCTGTGGCTCACTCACGGCAGGGACCACGGGGATGCTTGCAGAAAGGTCTCGGCCCTGTGCTGGGGAGTGCAGAAGCAACTAAGGGAGGTGTCCTGAGAAAGGCATACCAATATGCAGAAGCCCACCAGGCAGAAGGGTGCTGTAACCCACAGTCACCACAAAGCCCTGTCTGAATGCCACTGCCATACAAGCATGTGCTTAGAGAGAAGAAGGACTGGGCTCAGCTTGCAGATTGTAACTCTCACATTTAATATGGCCACTGCAAATGGCAAGAATTGGTGGGACAAGGAAGAGTTTTTGGTTTTGTTTTGTTAAAATTGGGGGCGGTGGGTTGTTTTGTTTTTTGGTTGGTTTTTTTTTTGTTTTGTTTTTTGAGGGAGGATTGGCTTCTTTTTGTGTTTTGGTTTTTTTGGTTTTGAGAGTTTTTGTGGTTTTTCTGTTTTTTAATTTTACATATATATGTATATATGTATATATATCATGATGAATAAGAAGAGCATTATGATAAGTTAAAAAGAAAAGAAATGTCAATTAAAAGTAGAGAGCTGGAGGATGCCTCAGCTTGTAAAGTGCTTGTCTCTAATAAATGTGGGATGCCAGGTACAGGTGTGCATGCCTGTAATCTTTGCCCTGAAGAGAATCGCAGGGGCAGGTGTGCATGCCT
>NW_022196896.1:132976243-132978369 GCF_008632895.1 Mastomys coucha | reverse complement strand
GAGAATCGCAGGGGCAGGTGTGCATGCCTGTAATCTTTGCCCTGAAGAGAATCGCAGGGGCTTGCTGGTCAGAGAGTCTGGCTAAATGAGGAAGCTACATCTTCAGTGAGAGATACTGTCTCTAAAAGTAAAGTCGAGAACAACTGAAGAAAACATCCATTGTGGGCATCTGGCCTCTCCACACAGGAGCGGGTATGTGTGCATTTACATATACATATGTATCACATATATGTGTGTATATATACATATACATATATACATATATATGCACACATACCTACACAAATACTATAAATAAGTAAATTAAGTAAGTAGACCCTGGAATTAGGGAGTAGACGTGTAAATACCAATACTCGAAAAGCTGAGGCAGGAGAATTACCAGCACAAACCTAGTCTGGGTTACAAACCGAGTCTGAGTTACAAACATAGTCTGGGTTACAAACCTAGTCTGGGTTACATATTTAATTCAAGTCCAGCCTGAGGTATACAGAGACACCCTGATTCAAGTGTAAAAATTGAGAAAAAGAAAAAGAAAAAAGTCAAAGAAAGAAAACGTACATCCAGCTAATTATTTAGCTGAACATACCAGCAAGAAGCTACAGGCAGAAGACCACAAACAGCAGAAGGCATCCGGTCAGTGGAATCTGCTGTTTATCTTAGCAGCATCCCAAATATGCAACTAATGTTTTAAGTTCAGTGATTTCACATTTTCCTAAAGTGCAGATTTCTATCTAACTTTTTATATTAGTGGCTATCTTTTTAGATCAGGTAAAACCCATTTTACCCAAGCCTCTAGTCTCTCTTGTGTCTCCATGGCTCTGAGAGACAAATGTCACAACAAGCCAAGCATCTACTAAAACCATCCCATCCCATGGCCAAAGCCAAGGAGCCAGAGAGCAGGTGGCCTTCGCCTGTCTTCTTTAACAACCACCCGCTACTCAGGCTAGAGATCTGGGGAGAGGAGCCCTGGGTCCTTTGCCTTTTCTTGCTCTTTAATGCAATTTTGTCCCATCCTACCACAGGAATACCCTAGAGTCACCCCCAGCCCCCCCCCCCCGCGCCCATTTCTAATCACCTCCACATATACCTCGCTGCTCCAAGGAACACTGACTCCCACCAGGACACACACCTTGGGGTCTTAGTTATACCTGCATAAGTCCTGCAGTTGGTGGCCAGAGGTGCTTTGACTGGTGTAAAACAGGTCATGCCACACTCCTGCAGACTCAAGGCCTCCTTATCTGTGGTGTTTGCCCAGCTAGCCTGTGGCTACCTATCCTCAGACACTTTACTTCTCTGTAGAGCAAATTAGGTCTGCCTGCTGGACTTTCTCACCATCAGCTTCAAGTCTGACTTGCACATACCATTTGTGTGTGTGTGTGTGACCGGTTGTTATCTCTCCCTGAACTACACAATGAATGCCATAGAAGCCAGGCTCCTGCCCATACACGTGCATACAGCAAACAACCAACACATTGTGGGTAAAATCCTGGTAAAATGTCTCACATCATTCCTCCTCAAGAAAATAGTGAGTATAAAGTTGGGGAGATGGTTCAGTTGATAAGAGTGTTTGCCATGCAAGACCAGAGTTTGGATCCCCAGTACCCTTGTGGAACCTGAGCATACACAGAACCTCATCATCCTAACAATAGGGTTAAAAGAGAGCAGAGAAGAGGTAGGGGTGCAATGGAGGATGGGTAGACTCCTGGAGCTCAATGGCTGGCCAACCTAGCCCTAACATTTTCAACATCTGTCTTCAAAAGGGACAAGTTTCATCCTCCACAATACCTGGCTTCATTGAATGAACCATTCCTGTGTGAGCTCAGATCAACATAAATGGGAGGAAAAAGCCTGTGTGTGTGACAATGAACCGCTGTCCCCTGTGGTGATGAGAGACACCAAGATGCTGCAAGCAAAGCAGCAACAGCCCTTGGGGCTTTGGGAGTCAAGGCCTTGCTTTTTCCAGTGTTGATACACATACACACACACACACACATACACACACACACACATACACACACACACACATACACACATACACACATGCACGCACACACACATACACACACACACATACACACACACATACACACACACACATACACACATGCACACACACACACACGCAC
>NW_022196896.1:132974608-132975941 GCF_008632895.1 Mastomys coucha | reverse complement strand
ACACACACACATACACACACACATACACACACACATACACACACACATACACACACACACACATACATGCACACACACACACACACGCACACATGCACACACACACACACGCACACACATGCACACACACACATACCACTCAGACTTGCGAAATGGAAAAGGATAAATTCTCCTCATACACCATTCTAAAAGTCACAACAGTGCAGCAAATGCATACATAAAAGATCATTTTTCACGGGTGAATGAACTAAGGATTTTCTTTTCTCCCCCAAATCTTCTAATTCACTATCTTGTTGATGAAGAAGTTGCCTTTCGGAGAATGTGTTAAGTAACACTGGGCCTCAGGGATTTTCTTTATTGGAAGTATGTTCCGACAACACTCTATACTCAAAATACTGTTACCTGTGGACAAAGATGGACGTTTTGCTTTGCCAGCTACAAAATACTGAGTAAGTCAGAGGGATGTCTGTATTCCTAAAGCGGGGAACAAAATAGTCCCAGGTTTCACACCGAGGCACTGGGCAACACTAAGAAATCTCTTCCCAGCCAAGCTCGACGTGTCCACTCGGGTTTCTCATTAGCAAGTGCCTGGGACTGTTGTTCACTGCTGGCTGGCCACTGGCTTTCCTGTTCTAGGGACATGTGCTTGGCCTCTGTGACTAGACAAAATGTTGCTTTCTCTCACTGAGTCCATCCTTGGGTGCCACCAGCAGTCACTTTCTCCTCATTCAGCTGTCTAGGTTTTTATTTTGTTGTTTTGATTTGGGTTTTGCAGCCCTGACACACAATGTCTGAGAATCCCCTACCTCTCCTTGCTGATGTCACTTCCCCTTTCTGATGAAGGTAATTTCAGTGTCTCTTCTAATATCTTATAAACTGAACTGATCTGTGGTCACTCTAGTCCCAAACCCACTGGATCTGGCTCTCCTGACTCTCCCAATCTACCAACAGCAACTTTATTTCCTAATTAAAATAACTGACTAAAAGGAGTGGACAGTGATGTCAGGGTGTGTCCCACCTCTCCTTAGCTCTGCAGAAGGGGAGACACAATAAAAGAGGGAACTGGAGATGAGAGCTGGGGTCCTTCTGGCTAGACAATGAGCTGCTGGTGGGATCCTAAGCCACCTTGCTCACCACAGCTCTTCCTGGTAAGAAGGTCCTACCTGTGAAGTTCACTGCACAATCACCTGCACTTTGGATGCCCACGTCTCTGCTGCCTGGTCGCATTCAGATTCAGTCTTACATTTTTTTAAAAAAGTAAATAGGTCCATTGTGTAGATGTACCACAATTTCTGTATCCACTCCTCTGTTGAGGGACATCTGGGTTGTTTCC
>NW_022196896.1:132948916-132973875 GCF_008632895.1 Mastomys coucha | reverse complement strand
AAAAAAAAAAAAAAAAAAAAAAAAAAGAAGTAAATAGGTCCTTAGCCACACACAGCACCACAGCAGGCATTGCAGGCTCCTTCCTCCCTGCTGAAGATGAAGATGAGTCCAGTGTCTAAGGTACACTTCACTGACGGTGCAGTAAGGCAGATGGTAGTGCTCTGTCCTTAGAATCTTGTGGTCAGCTGTAAACACTGCAACCTGGTTCTCTTTGTGGAAGTTTGGTCAGTTTCTCAACTTAGTTCTGTCTACAGATCACCTCCCCAGCAGTACTCATGGCAAACCCTTCGAGAGTTCATTTAAGCATCCAGCACAGTATGGATGCAATGATTCCATAGTCTAGCCCTACAGGAAATGCAAACTTCCCAAAGCCTCACATCGCACATTAATCAGTATAGTTTCCCTCAGCCCATCTGGCAGTTCAAAACTATCTCTGTTCTCTTTGAACCTTTATCAAAATCCCATAGCTACCATGAGCAATAATAAATGAAGCTGGAAGTCTTGGCATCTTACAAGACTGAGCACCAAGAGCAAACATCGCCTCAGTTCCACCCCACCCGTGTGCCACTTCTCCTTCCTTTCAGGGTCAAGGGGTTTAGAAAACACCAGGATATCCCACTACACCATTCAGCCAAACCCTGAAGCCCAGAGCTGCTACAGGCATCTTCTAGAAAGAACAGTGAATGCAGGATAGCAGGAGAAGCTGTTGGCAAGTCTGGGTGGAGACTAAACAGGCCTGAAGTAGAGTGGGATGTTCTGGATCCCGCTGATGTCTGCCAGCCACCACACCCAGCAGCCTCGGAGGTCACACCAACCACCTGAGGCATCTCCAAGCATCAGTGCATAAGACGTTCTGTTCTTGTACCAGCATTTGGGAGGTGGAGGCAAACAGTCAGGACCGTGAGGCTATCCTCCACTAATGACAACTTTGAGGATAACTAACTGGGTTTCATGAGCCACTGTCTCCAGAGAATAAATGAATGAGTGACTAAATGAACAGATAAAAAGAACGTAAGTGAACAGAGCTACACATAACAAGAACAGTGTGAAGATGTTAACCATCGACAGATCAAAGGCGGCGGAGGAAATACTCAGGTAGCGCCCCCCCACCACCACCTCCAGAGAACTCTTTCACCAACCTGGTATTTAACTGCGCAGACCCACATGTGTTTTCACCCCCTGACAAGCTAACCCAGCAAGGCCTGGGGAGCAGAGAGAGTCAGGAATACAGGGAGACAGAGGCCAGCATGGTCTACCCACACCCCAGGCATGGTAGTTACAGAGAGAGTCTGACACTGCGGGGTGTCCGCACTGCGCCCCTTCCTGGCTCTGAGCTCCCCGGCAATGAGGCAAGGAGAAGGCAGGACCCCGGGTGGATGGTCAGGGTGGAGGAGACAGACTCGGACTTTCATCCCAGAGGAGAGGAACACAAAAGCTAAACATTCTCCCAAGTGCAAGTGCTGGGAAAGGCTGGGGGTGTGGAGCCACCCCTGGTCAGGCTGTACCCCAACAGCTGAGGAGCGAAGACACGCGAAGTGGATAAGTGGGGTGCACCTCGGCCCCGCAACAAGAGAGAAGCAAGGAGCCCAAACCGCTGCCTCTTGCCCTGCCCCCACCCACTCCTGCGCGCACCCTACTTACCCCAGCGCCCCCGCAGCAGCAGCTGCCCGACGAGGTGCACCGGCCCGGGGCGCGGGAAACGCCCCCGCCGCGCACGCGCATGCTCCTGCCGCACCTGCTTGGCTCTGCGCCCCACCGCGTGGCATGCAGTCCGGCTTCCCCCGGTGATGCCGCCACCCCCCCCCAACCCCCCACTGTCTCCTCCTGGAGTCCTGGGACCCTAGCCCGCACGCCCCGCCACTCTCCGCCAGCCTTTCCCTGTGTTCCAGGCGCTCTCCCGGCTACACCTCCTGCACCCTGGTGGATGCTGAAACCTCTTGCCGCTGCTGGCTTTTGACTTCGCCACACACGTGTACAGGGAAACCCGACAGAGATGAAGGGATGCTTTTCACACTGAAAGGGGGTGGGTGAGGGGAAGCTACCAACCAGGTCCTAGCTGTGTGGGCTGAAAAACCCGAGCTGCTGAGCTCTGCTCTCTGGGAAGTAGAGTCCTACTCACTAACTTTGGCCTTGCATTTGCCAAAGTAACTGACTAGATGAGGATCTTGTTTACATCCCTTTGTGTTTGATAGCTGATGACTGAAGGCTATGTTTTGTGCCTTTGAAGTGAAATTTTCTTTCTTGGAGGTGTGGAAACCCAAATATGCAGACAATAGCTATCCAGTGGGTACAAAGTAAGGACTTTGAGCAAGAAGGACGGAATTTTAACAAACGGTCAACACCCAGAATCTTCCTTTTCATTTGTTGTTGATTACCATACACTGAGGATTGGAAACCTGTAGACAAGGCTGGTCATTTGCTAAAACATAACATGTGGGTATTGAGAAAAATATGAAGCCGTTTACTAATGCGTTTTATTTATTTTTATTTTTTATTATATTTTTACTATTGATTTTATTTATTATTTTATTAATTATTTTATTTATTTACATTTATATTGTTGTCCTCCTTCCCGCTAATACAGTTTTTAATTAGAAACGGTGATCATAGGAACTTGTATCAATGTGCATGCAACCGGTCCCTCGTACTCTAATTAGTTAAGACAAAGATTTGAGGAAAAAAAAAATGACAAAGACAAGCCAACAACAGTAAGGACAGGAAACGTGGCTAAACAAATCCTACTGAAGCGGTGCGCTCATTTCTACCTTGTTTAAGTACGCTTGCACTAAGTGATGATCACTATGGAAGCAGTGATGCATTTCCTTAACAGGAGTAAAGAAATAGAACTACAGACAGAAAAGGACGAACAAGCTCAGAAACCTTCAAATGTCGAAGAGCGCCTGAGTTAACCTGGTTACTGTCTTAGAATGCAGGAAAGTTGGCTAGATCCTTGTGCACCTGACCACACCAAATCAGATGGGAACCCGTGGAGGAAGGGAGGACCAGCGTCCTCCTGCCCTGCTACTCACGGGGACACAGTACAACATAGGCAGCCAGTGGCTAAGGAGCCGGCCACCATCACCTCCACCTAATGAAGTCTAGAGCTTCAATAGCTGCAGTGTGGTCCTGCCTCTTCCCAGGAGTGTTTACCATTAAAGAATCTAAATCCCGTCCCTACAAACATCAGAACCATTTCATCACAGAGTCGAGCGCTTCTAGGTCCACCTGCCCCTCAGCAAAACTTGATCAATGGTACACTCAAAAGAAAGCTGAGTTGAATCCAAGTACATTGCCTTCATTTCCTACTTTTGCTAATTTTTAAATGGAATTAATAACACATTTATTAATGGTATTTGGGTGAAAATCATGAAAGCCCAGATACTCCATTTTCACAGACTAGATTTTTTCCCCCAAAGGACATACAAATAAGTCATTGAACAATGTAGAATGCCCTCTCCTGGCTGATTCCAGGTGTGTGTGTCCCTGCAGAGAATTGACAACCAAGGAGTATACTCAAAGAAGCTGATGTATGTTCTCAAATCATACTGCTACTCAAATTTTGTGGAGACCCAAGCAGGAAGGAGTTAGCACACTTCTTACAGAACTTTTAGGCTGTTATAGTTCAGCCCTTTATACTTGAATAGCTGCAGATTAAAATAAGATACCACACTGTTAAGTATTGTAACCTAACCAAGGGACCCAGCAAGCAAAGTGATTTTAATAACACAGGGGTTGTTAGATATTTTCCTTCTTTTATTAGGTTAACCCTAATGTTCTCTGAATACAGCATGATTAGTGATGAGACAGTAGAACTCATCCAAGTGAAATCGAATCACGGTCATTATACTTGTTTGTATCAGTTTATGGTTAGCGAATCACGGCCATTATACTTGTTTGTATCTGTTTATGGTTGGTGAAATCCAGCCTTCCCTGCTTGCTAAGATGGTAACCACAGTAACTCAACACATTCTTTGATTTTTTTCGCTGAGTTTCTGCCTGGGTGGTTATATTTCTTCTCCGAACTGGATTAAGCTGTATTCTTTACTCATTAGTGGCATTGGCGGGTGATAGAGGTGTTTTGAAAGAGACACAGTTGCTTCTTGCATTTGTTTTGAGAATGAGCTTGGAGTGAGTACCTCCTCCTGGTCTGGCTTGATTAACCCCCAGCCCAAGCTGAGTTCAGCAGCACAACATTTCCTTGCTCACTATCTGTCTTCAGTCTTCAACCAAGTGTATTTCCATATTAGCTCCATTGTTAATCATTTCTCTATTATGGATTCTCTCACAGAACAATGTGTTTCTAAGAAGATTAGCTAATAGTAAATTTTACTTAATGGGCTGTTGTATAAATAATTTAGGGTTCTATTTAAATGTAAATATTGGTTTAGAAAGAAGTGTCAATTATATTGAATAATCTAAACAATTTTTAAAATGACATCACAGAGCTTCATAACCAAGATAATATGCATATTATGAATTTTGAATAAATGATTTTAAACCTATGTAAAAATCTGTTTGGCGTTATATTTCTAGTTATCATCCTTTTAGTAGAACAAAGCTACAGTAAAACTCCTGATGGCTTCATGGCACAGACTTGTAATCCTTCTACTCAAGAGATGAAAGCAGAGTAGCCTCAGGTTAAGGCTAGCCTTGGCAAGTTCAAGGCCAACCTGGACAATCTAGCAAGGTCCTATCTCAAAACATAATATAAAGGGAGTTGGTGCTGTAACTCTTCTGTGAAATGCTTTTCTGGTATCTACGAAGCTTTGGAGTCCCTGGGAGGGGTCACTTCACCTCCTTGAATTCTGGAATTTAAACTCCAATTTAAGTGCAATATTCTAGATAAAACTTAATCTGAATCAGCTGAGCAGGACAAGGATGCTCAAATCAGCACACAAAGGCCACTTTCCAACACATGTGCTTCTGAAGAAATTCACGTGGGGGTTGTGGAAAGCGAAGGAAATCCAGAAGGAAACCTGTCAACCCTTTCACAGGCTTGAGCTTAGACATGCTCAATCCTAAATAAAAGACCGAGAAGAAAAAAAGGAAGATTAAATCCCAAGGAAGTCCTATTTTCTGACTTTAGCAGTATGCCTCCCCAAAGCTACAGCTAGACACTTGCTGAAGGGTACCTTATAGAGCATGGCTAGAAGCTGGGAGAACGGTTTCTATTTCTGCTCCTGCTGTTGATCAACACGATAGAAATGGGCTAGCTCCAGTGGACGTGTGTCATCACTCAGAATTTACCTTAGAAATCACTACGTTCAATGACAAGATCTAGTGGAGAGCAGGAATGTCTGCAGCAAGTGACTTGGTTAGCTCTCTAAGGGGTGATAAGGCTAAACCAAGCTGCTGAAACAAGACTAACAATTAGCCTGACAGACATAAATGTCCCAAAGATCAAGGTCCCTTAGTCAACGCATTCCCAATACTACTGTCTACATAACAAGGCAAGTGGTGTTCAAAGATTGCCTGTTGACCATGAAATCAGAACAAGCAAAGCTAGCTGCTCTTAACGGACAGTGCTAACAAGCAACAACTGTCTGACACTGCATCCTAATGGAGAGACCCAGCATCCTCATAGGAGCACCCAGCATCCCCATAGGGACACCCAACATCCTCACGGAGGGACCCAGCATCCTCATAGGCACACCTAGCATCCTCATAGGCACACTAGCATCCTCACAGGGACACCCAGCACCTGAATGAATAGACCCAGCATCCTCATAGGAGCACCCAGCATCCCCATAGGGACACACAACATCCTCACGGAGGGACCCAGCATCCTCATAGACACACCTAGCATCCTCATAGGCACACTTAGCATCCTCACAGGGACGCCCAGCACCTGAATGAATAGACCCAGAATCCTCATAGGGGCATCCAGCATTTTCATGGAGGGGACCCAGCATCCTCAAAGGGGGACACTGCATCCGCATAGAAGGAACGAGCATCCTCACAGAGAGACCCACCATCCTCACAGGGGGTACCTAGCATCCTCATGGGGCATCCAGCATTCTCATAGGGACATCCAACATCCTCATAAGGACACGCAGTATCCCCATAGAGACACCCAACATCCTCATAGAGACACCTAGCATCCCCATAGGGACACCCAACATCCTCATAGGGATACCCAACATCCTCATAGAGGCACTCAGCATCCTCATAGGGACACCCAACATCCTCATAGAGGCACCCAGCATCCTCATAGAGGCACCCAACATCCTCATAGGGACATCCAGCATCCTCACTCATAAGGACACCCAGCTGCTGCCTGGAAAGACCTAGCATCCTCACTGAGGACCCAGCATCCTCACAGGGGTCTGGGCATCCTCTTAAGGAAAGTGTGTAGTGAGGAGAAAGAAGGGGAGTCGGTAGTGGGAAGATCCATCCACATCAGCTGCAGGAGCTGCAGATGAGTGAGTCCCACTTTTCTCTTGCATTCTTATCCTTGGGACACTCCCTGGTCACCACCTTGACAGAGCCCGGGTATTTAAGAAATGCCACCAGCAACAATACACCATCTCTTAGAGAAGCTACACCGCAGAATACTAAGCCATTTATTTTCTTTTTCAGTGAATGTTTTCTTAACTTCCCAAGTATCCAAAAATAACTCACCGGCATCCCTTATGTACTATCAACCTGCAAGTAAATTTGTTTGAATTAGATCTGTTTTAGACTTCATTTTCTCTATTTATTAAAACAGTAACCAAAGTAAAAAAAAATGTTTTTAGCTTAATATATTTCTATTATTTCATTAAAAACAGAGTTCAATTTTTCTCTGCATGAAATATGCATGCATCTGTTCTTTTCCATTTTGATACTGAAATTGTAAAATTCTCCCAAGATTAATTTCTAATTTTAGAACATGTGTTGGTCTAAAGCTGTGTAAAGCAGCATTTCCATGAAAAAGTATAATGCCTTCTCCTCAAAGGGACAAAGCCTGCACCTTTGTTTAGACCCTAGATAACAAGGTGTGCAGTGAGTGCCTTGAACTTAAATATTGAAATAGTGAATAACTCCCTGATTCTGGAATGAGTGCTATTCATTATCCAACCATTGATACTACCCAGAAAATAAAACTTATTCATTTATGTATCTGTTTATAATAAGAAATGCTTTCAGTCTTTGGCTCCTGACATAGGTTTCACAAAGCCAGAATATTCCAAACAATAGAGTGTCTCTTATTATTTTCCATGAGCCCCTTCATATTACCTCCACATTTATGCTAATAAGGTGACTCAGGATAGTGCTTTGTGGTAGGATCAGAATGGAGCTGGTCAACAGAGGAGCCCAAAGGTTAGATAGTGGAAACACTCAACCCTACCCTATACAGGGTAAAATGGCAAAGGGGCCAGAGACTGAGAACAAGACAATTATAAAATGAGCACAAGCTTTAAGGAACTTCACTACTAACAGACAGGTTTCTGTGTCAAGATGGCTCCTAGTGCCAAAGTGGGGTTTTTGTTTGTTTGTTTGTTTTTTGTTTTAACTAGTTAGGCGTTGTCTTTTCAGAAAGCTGGAACTTTGTAAAATGTTCTCTTGATGTCAGAGATAAAGTTGCAGGGAGAAAATACAAGTCTGGGTCTACAGCCAGCCATGATGGAATAGGCCTGGGATCTAACCACTTGGGACATTGAGGCAGGACCTTAGCCATGAGTTTGTGGCCAGCCTGGGCTACTTAGCAAGATCCTGCCTCAAAAACAAAACAAGAGCAGAGAGTGTGGCTCAGTGGTAATCCTTGCCTGGCATCCAGAAAGGCCTGGGTCAGTCTCAATTGCCACAATCTATTAAAATGAATCTAATTGTCCTGAGGAGATGATTCAGTTGATATAGTGCTTGCCCTGTGAGCAAGGGAGCTCGAGTTCAGATCCTGGTACCATATCGAGAACATGGCACAATGATTCATACCTCTAACTCAGCACTGAGTAGGGAAGGTAGGATCCCTGGGACCCACTAGCCAGCCAGGCCGACTAAATCAATGCGTGCCAACTGCAGTGAGAGACCCTGTCTCAACAATTAGGTTGCAGAGCCGTTAAAGAAGACATGACATTGACCTCTTGACTTCTCCGTGTGTACAAACCACAGAAACGCACACAAGAGCAAGGTTTGTAAGAGGCCTGTCTTGTCCCAAAATATAGGACAGCATCCAGTATTGTCACTAATATAGTCCCAGTGTCCAAGTGATCTGGTAGTGTCCCTACACAGACACCCTATATACCTGAGCACTCCATCCACTCTAGATCCAGACACAAGCCATTTTCATAACCTACCTGACAATGGCAAAACTTTTTTTTCCCAGAATCTGTTGACAGTGATCTGTCTTTAGCAAAGAATGTGCCTACCTGGATCCTTCAAAATGGCCCTGTAGTTTCATATCACATCTTAACTCCTGGAAGCCTTGTAACTGCCCTCTGCATTCTGGAATTCATTCATTCAGCCTTGTCCACATCTTCAGGTCTCTAAATTCATCGCTTTGTGCCAATATCTACTTTCCTGGCCCCCTCAAAACCTCTGACAATAAATACTGAGCCCAACCTTCAAATTCTGTCACTGGCTTTGAACTTAAGAAATCATTCAGGGAAAAGGTGACCTCACCAGACAAATCAAGGGAATTTTCAAAGCACTTTTGAGCCAGCTTTTCCCTCAGGTCTCTATGAGGTAGAGAATAACTCAGGAACATCTCCTTTATTCTACAAATGAGGACAGTGATCGAAAAGGACCATGATGCCACGTCAAAGTTCCAACCACATCTCCAACCTTTGCCTGTGTCCTCACTGTTCCGGGTCTCAGCCCTATGCACTGAGTGGATCCTCTTAGCTCCCAGTCCAAATCTTATTCTCAAAAAAGTGACCCTGGCACTCCCTAGTCACAGGGCTGGTTTCTAACCCTTCAAGGCCACCCAACTCCACCTCCCACCCTATCACTACTTGACAAGATACTTCCTGGGCCCAGCACAGTTGCAAGTTTGATCCACTTTCCCAAGCAGCTTTATCAGGGAGTGCTCCTCCTTCAGGGAGCACTCCTCCCTCAGGGAGCACTCTTTCTCATGGCCTTTTCTGAATATTAAAATGTGACAGAGCTTTGAGCAGTCACAGATACCAGAATCTCCAGGGAGACTTTGCCATCTTGTCTCCTTGCCTGTGATTTCGTCCTTCTGGATCCCAGTGCATCTCTGTTCTTACAACTGTATCCCCATTACTTTGATCTTATTATGACAACATATCTGGTTACATGAATCTGTCACAAGTCTATGGTTTTTCTTAAGAGGATCAATATATCTTTCAAGTTATTTATATTTTAAATAATCTGTGGTTTTGTTCCCTTTAAAGTATCCTCTTAAAATGCAGGAGTGATGTGTTTAACAGACAGCCCTACGGCCACTCAGCTGTACTTACTAACACTTCTTCAAGTTGGACATTTTTCCATGCGTCAGAATGCTGTGGAGCTGAACTTTTCCAACCATTCACACACTGGCTTTCCTCCTTCCCAAGAGGCAGTCCTGAATAGGAATCAGGTGAAGTGTTTCACTTTAATCCTTTGTCTTTATGGTGTCTGGGTCTTGTATGTCTTAGGGAAGCTTACACAAGACCACAGTGGACCTTAAATATCATTTAACCTTACTGTATTGTGTAGCATTTTTGCACATCTTGAATAGAAGAATGTTATGGGCCATTTTATATCTCTTGTGACAGTGGGGAATTTTCTGAAGTCACCACATTTACTGTGGGCTCTTAGAGATGGCCTTTTTCAGGTTAAAGGAATCTCATAACCTTTTGAGTCTTTTGTGTTTCTGTTTCACACATAAAAACAAACATGGGACATAGGAGTTGCTCTCTCAACTTTTATTCAAATAGGGGTTTTGCTAGCTTGGTTTTTTTTTTTTCTTCTTATAATGATTTGCTTCATAGACTCCATTCCCTTATTTCTAAATCTGTAAACATACTGGCTTGCACTTTTCTGTTTTACTGCCAGTAAATTCTCCTCCAATTTTGGTGTGTTGACTTTTTCCCCAATGCTAATTACTGAGGGTGGGCAGCTTCTGAGTGGGCATCTGCTTCCTCTCCTCTGCCCTCCGCTCCTCTGCTATACTCCCTCCCACTTTGTGTTCACAACCCTCATCTTCTTACTTAGATTCAGGCCTCTCCTGGTGCCCTAGCTTTCCACCCTGATGATATTGAAGGCAACAGAGTCATAATCACCAGATCAGTAAGGACTTGGCACGGTCTCAGATCTTTCTGTCCTGTAAGAACAGAGCCTTGTAGAAGCTGTAGCCCTTGGCAGAGAGCAGCTATTTGCAGACCCTGTACAGAATGTTGTGAGGAACACCCACAGCAATCTGGCAGGACCAGAAAGCCAGTCAACTCTGGCATTTCAAGGCCCCAAAACTTTTAGGAGCAGTTTCAGCCCCCAAATTCCATCGTGTGTTTGCATTTGTTTGTAAAGTAGAAAGGTTGGCTTTTCATTTTAATGTGTTCTAGTGGCTTTTTTTTTACATGCCATGTTCTAAGGTCTGGCTTTTTTTATTTGACTTCTGTATTCTCTCAGAACTTTTTGTGGCTCTTTATATATGTATGACAGGTGCTCTACAAAGTTTCTGGAGCCAGAATGATTTTATTATCTCAAAGGAGAAACTGAGTGAGGACTTGCCAGAAGTGTAATATAGGGAAGGGGTAGGGATATGGCTCAGTGGTGAAGTTCTTTCTTAGCACAGGAAAGCCACGGCTTTTACTCCTGGTACTTCCAAGCTGTTCTACATTCCCCACAAATGGTCAGGGTCACCAGAGTCACAGTCCTACTTCTCCATGCAAAGGCTTCTGCATTGATTATTTCTTGTTTCTTTAACCATATGCCCAACAGGAAACAAACTAAAGAAGAGTGTATATGTATATATGCATATACATTACTCTAACATATAATGTATAATATATTAGTGAAACATATCATCTATAATTTATGTTACTGTAACATATAATGTATAACATATTGTTATGATACATATTTTATATAATAATGTTATACACACATACCCTGTAGAGGAAATCAGTTCTTATTAACCTAACCTGATACATGGGTGAACTGTAATTCTTCCTTTATGGAAGAGTTCAAGACTCCATTCTGGTCCATGTGTACAAGGTATTTCTGAAGGAAAATGATACATTCAAATTGTTCCCAGGACAATGACCAAGTGCTCAAGAAATAATTCGTAGTAATAAAGATAGCATATGATTCAAACCCTAAGGAATTTATGTAATAACCCTTGTGTATTATCACTCTTGTAGCCTAAGATTTTCTCTTCACCATCGGCTTTCACTAGCTAGTGTGATGGTAAAATGTTTGTAAATGACTAATCTATCCACCCTGGATTATACATAGTCCCTTTTCCAACATTCCTGCCAGAGGCTAGAACTCATGGATCTCATGTTGGTAAATGTGGTCTCTTAGATGGTTAGTGTCCCAGAAGCAACTAAATAGAGTTCTAGCTATACAACTTAATAACTTCCATATTCTGAAATAATATGATTGATCTTTTAGAATCTTAAATAATCCTACTGTATCAGTGGCATTTTCTCTCTATGACCAAATACCTAACAAGAAGCAACACGATGAAGGAGAGGTGGTTTTGGCCCATGGTTTAGGAGCTACAATCTATCCCAGTGAAGAAGACACAGCAGTATAGGTATGGCAGTATGAGCTTGCTTACATCTGAGTGGTTCAGAGGGCAGAGGATTATGCATGCTGCTGTAGGTCAGCGTTTTCTCTTTCCCTTTTAAAAACAGTCTAGGACCCCAGCCCATGGGGTGGTGCTGTGTACATTCCGTTAAAACTGTCTGGAAATGGTCCAAGCTGGAGCCTTAAATGGCTGGGCATCTCCCTTTGGATACAGAGTATCTTTTTGGTCAGAATGCAAACGTGGAAGATTCTGACCATCAAACTGTTTCCCAGTCCCAGCCACCCTGTTTGCTCTGTCCTTCGTGTCTGAAGCATTAGCCACATTAATTGTTTTCCTTACCAAGTTATACACTTTTGTATCATCTTCCCTTTAGATCTCAGTATACACAGAGAGCGACAGCCATGCTGTCCAGGCTAAACTGTTACGTTCTGAGAATGCCTCTGTCAAACCACTGAAGCTTATTGTGTTTCCTGAAGCTTCACCCATCCCGACTAGTGTCCGTGGTACTAGAAGTCACTATGAGAGGAGAAAGACAAACACCAATATTACCCAGCTACAAACTCTGAAATCTACAACACTGAGCTTCTGGTAAGATGTCCTTGTGTAGTGGTGGAACACAAGTTATGGGAATAACCAACTACTTTCCAGTTGAATTTAAGGACCACTCTGTGAGGTATAGCCCAAGCTTGTCACTGATAAAATGGTCAAGCTCATGAGACTAGGTATGTCATGAGCCTAGTGAAAAGTCACTACTATTATTTCTGCTAAGGAAACATAGCCATAAAATGACTCCTGATGACATACTGCTATATCCATAGACCAGTGACTCAGCAGAGAAAGTTCTTGCAGCAGATGGGGTTTAACACACCATTAACCACAACTGGACAATTGTACAGAAAGTGAGAGACTTTGGAGCCCTCAGTCTTCAATGGAAGGTTTTCATCAAACCCTTACCTCAAGACTAAGGGATCTATATGGAAGAGGAGACAGGAAGATTGTAAGAGCCAGAGGTGATGGATGACTCCAAGAAATGATGTCTTCCAGACATAACAAAATTGATGTACATATGAACTCATAGAAACTGTGGCCTCCTACACAGGGCTTCATAGGTTCAAACCTAATGGAGTTCTATCACTGAAAGGGGAAATGAGCACAGGGCCCCACCTCTAACCAAGAAACTATCTGCAATTGACACCTGGTGGCCAGGAGAAAAATCAGTTTTCTCCGATGAAATCTCACTGAGTATATATCAGCCACACGTTAGGATAGGTACCATGCCCAGGCATGGCAGCCAGTACAGAATGAATTCATCGGTGTTTTTGTGCTTACCACATATCTCACTTTTTCCTCCATTGTTGAGCTTTCATTTCATTTTGCTCTATTTGTTTTTTGTTGTTGTTGTTGATTTTTTGTTTGCTTGTTTGTTTTTGTTTAATTGGTCTTTTGCTTGTTTGTTTTGATTTTTTTGGTTTTGTAGGGTTTCTTTCTTGTTTTCTGGTTTGTTTGTTTGTTTTTTTATTTATTTGAAAGATAACATAAAGTTGAGTGGGTGAGGAGATGGGGAAGATGAGGAAGGAACGGGGGGGGGCGGGAAATGACCAAAATATATAATATATACTGAAAATTTTCAGTAAAGAAGAAAAATGAAAAATACTTAAGGTGGAAAGCAATAGAGAAAGACACTTGACATCAACCTCTGGACTCATAGGTATACATACATACATGTGGATGCATGTTGTAAGTATGCATACATACATATACAGATATACACACAATAGATGGATACATCTTTTAAAGGGGAGAAAAGTCACCTTTAGCTCATAGTTTTAGATGCAAACATGTGTTATCATTGCTCTGGGTGTATCATGAGCATGTTTGAGTGGGAGTGCATGGATGAACAAAGCTGCTCAGCTCTTGGTTGGAAAACAAAGGGAGAAAGGTGAGAAGACACACCCCCAATGACCTAAACCTTCTACTAACCCCATTCTTCAACATGCCACAACTCTCCAATCACTTAGTGGCCTCAAATTGATAGGTATGTTTTCAAGTGTATGATGATGAATTTTAACTACCATCTTGATACAACCCAAAGTCACATGGGAAGAGTCTTGGTGATTATTTAAGTCCGGTCGGGCTGTGGGCAGGTCTGTGGATGCTTCTCAGGTCGGCCTGAGGTCGTGTCTGTGGATGCTTCTCTTGACTGATGTTGGAAGACTCATCCTGAACGTGAGTGGCACCATGTCATGGCCGAGTCCTCAGCACGAGAGGAAAAGGTGAGCTCTGCAGTAATCACGTTGTGTTTGTTCCCTCTGCTCTGAATTGTGATTGTGACGGTGACTTTCCTCATGTAATGGTCTGTGGCCTGGAATCCTAAGATGAATAAGTGCTTTCCCCTCTCTGCTAGAATGTTCCTAGCAGAGAGTTGTTTCTCCTGCTAGAGAAACAGAAGTAGGACAGTCATGTTTCAAATTCAAAGGACAGCGGCAGCATCTTTCTTTCTCATGCGCTCATATCATTTATTGCTTTTCATAATGGGTAAGCCCATATGACTGCTATTCCTGCTTGTCAACTTGACTACCATGGAATGAACTATAATCCAAAAATGGAGGCCACACCTATGATTCAGATCTTGAGGCTGGAAGACACAGGCTTCTGACCAGGACCTTAACATGGAGATCTTGAGGCATGGTATTCATGAGAAGCTTAGGCCCAGACAAGGTAGTACACACCTTTAATCCCAGAAGACTGAGACAAGCAGATCTCTGAGTTCAGAGTCAGCCAGAGACAAAGGAAGTTCCAGATCCAAGTGTGGTGATACACACCTTTAACCTGAATCACCTCAGATCAACCATCTGCTGGAGGCCTACATAAGGACACTGGAAGAAAGAAGACCCACTCTTTTTCAACTTTCTTGCAAGCACATCTGTTGGAACCTACTTCTACAGAAGACCAGCTGAAACAACTAGTTTCGTGGGACTGAGCAACTACTAGATCCTTGGACTTCCCATTCACAGCTGTCCATTGTTGGGTTAGTTGGACTGCAGACTATAAGTCATTCCAGTAATTTCCCTTAATTTATAGTGATATTCCATAAGTTCTGTGACTCTAGAGAACCCTGACTAATACAGCCCAATTCAACATCTGAAAAACAACTTATAAACATCTGATTATTAATATAGATATCCTTTAACTTTGAAGAGGTCTACTCATTTTGCTTCCTTTTGAAAAAAACACACCTACATTCAAAAGCAATCTTTGAAGCAAAGCAGCTATCAGTTTTCTCTTCATCTGTCAGAACCTCAGAGGTACTAGTCAAATTCTCACTGCAGAAAACTCCCAAAGGAGATGATGTCATTTTGTCCCAGGAGTAGGTGTCAGTGACCCAAAACAATAGAAACTCGTGGGCATTGTTCTAGATAGAACATCTGTTTTTCTCTTGATTCTTTATGACTACCTTTTTAAATTAACACAAGTCATAGTATAGGGTCGTGGGAGATGTTTCAGTACATGTACTTGTATAGTAATCCAACGATAGTAAACATGTCCATCTCTTGAAGTCCTTGGTTCTTAGAAATTAAAACAGGTAAAATATTTTCTTTCATTCTTCTAGTGACAGCTATTCAACTTCTTTGTGGCCACATGGCCATGAAACAGCTTCCCAGAATTCACCCCTGTCTCCCTTGACTATTGCACTGGTCTCTCTCTAGCACCTGGTAAACATCATCTTCCTCTCAACTCCTACCTGTCATCCTTAAGCTTTGACATGTGAGCGAAACAACTATTTACCCGATGATTAACAACATTTTATATAAGAAAGAGTTGCAGATATGTTATAGAATACAGGCACAAGCTGACAGAATGAACCAGATAGTTGCCCATGGCTTATCAATTCCTTTGCCTCATATATTGCGATCCAGGTGGAAAAGTGACATTTGCCTTGGTATGGAATGACCTGTGGAGTTGTTTGTTCACAGAATATTCCTTTCTAGATAATGGTCGTCTGCCTATTTTAAATGATCCAAGTTGATATGATATGTATTGGTTTATAATATTTTAGTCTCCCATAGCAATATTCTTTTTGAACCCAGACCATCATTACCATTGCAAAAAACAAATGAACAAACAAACAAACAAACAAAAAACAACAAAAACACTTAACAAGGGTCACACATTGCTGGAACACGTTTTGAGGGAAAGCATTCTTCCCCAGGTGGCCCTGTGTTCAGCTGCTTGCAGGAGGAACAGTGTTTGGAGAGAAGGGAAGCACATACTGATGGTGCTATGGGGGCTCTGATGTATCTGCTTCCTCATAAAGCCATGACTCTGCCTGCCAATCCAAACATGCTCTTCTGTGGTATTGAAGAGCCTCTATCAGTTTAGACAACCTTAAAGGAGAGAATGTGAGCTTAACGCAACTAATTTGATCTCCTTGTTTCCTCTCAGACGCTTTCCTTGATTCCTCAATTATTATTATTTTCACATAGTGGAATGCTCTGCCTTTCCAGATTAATTTTAATTTATGATTCCATGTGTGTCTGTGCGGTTTTCAAAGCTGCTATTTTATAGCTCTACTTTATGAAATTAATTTTACTGGGCATTTTCATGAGGCAGCATGAACCCTGAGGTGACATTTTTATAGCTCTGCAGTAAGTTTGTGTTAGGCCATATTTTGCTCAGCCGTCTCCTATTTTTACACATTTGGGCCTTCCCTGCTGTGTTTTTGTTTTTGACATTGCAAATAGCATTACTATAAATATTTTTAAGTAAATACTTTTCTGAACTGCTTATTTCCTTCCAGAATGTTCCAAAGAGAATTACCATGCTAAATCATAGCCAATATTTTCATAGCTTGTCACATATAGTTCCAAGAAAAGCTAAAAAAAAAATGGTAATATGATTGGATATATTTTGATCATCCTCAAATCCAACAGCATTTTGTAATTCATATTTACTATATTATATACTGACAACTGAGTGTTAATAAAAATTTAGACTCATTAAATAAAGTGTTGGGATATGAATTAATCTGCAGTGACATCCATTAGTTCCCAATTATCCATTTGTTTCTTTTAATGAATTATCCAATGGAATACGAGGATTGGTTTTTGTAAATTTTTATAATTTCTTTACAAATTTCAGAAAACAAACTGCTTAACAAGGATGATCAGAAGCCATACAGGAAATTGCCACTGCAGAGACAGGAAAATATAAGTGATAATTCAAAATACATCCAAGAGACATAGCTGTAGATCTCTAAGGTTAGCACTCGGTGGTATTGACTCACTTCTGTTTCGGTTTCTTCTTGTTCTGATTCTTTGTGGATGGATAGGACAGAATGAAAGTGCACTTAGGGAACGTGAAATTCCTAGTCCCATTCTCTACTACCCCAAAGACTACACCTATTCACAATGCATTGTTTATTATGACTGCACACTGTTGATATTTCTAAATATGTATGTAAATTTTAAAATATATGACAAGATTAGCATACTATTTCAAATAGTATGCAAATGGTATTCTCTATCTATTCCATTCTGTAATTTTTATTTATATGATAAAAGTATGTTACTTAAGTTTTACTCAATTTGAAATATGTAGGAAATATGTAGTGTGTTTATTTTAGTGGCTGCATACTATTGAGTCATTTATCATTTTTCTAGTGGAAAATTCTTAGCTTCCAGATTTTTTCAGTCCACATAGATGTATCTCTTTCATACACTTAAAATTATGAAATATTTTTTTCTTTTTAACCTTCCTCAAAAAAATAATGTCATAAATGCACTTCCCCATGTGTTAACACCAAACTATTGTACCTACCTGAGGGACAACTTTTGTTGATGCCCTATGAGATAGAGATGTGTTTTTCCCATCACAGATAATCAGTTGTGCTCAAAGCAGTCGAGAAATTTTCATTTCTACACTAATTTTTTCCACTCTCATATGTCTAAGTTTTACATAGATTTAGTTCCATGTCTAGTATAAACACTGCAATTGTGCTCTTTAGGAATGTTTGCATCCACCTTTGTCCTTCACTTTGCTACATTGTTGAACATTGCCCAGCTCTTGCATGCGCACTGAGAACATCATCACTGGTTTGCTCCATTGTGTGAACTTCATACCATGTGGGTACACACACAGGGATGCTTTAGCTCAATCCTTCCTTCTTGGTATAGTTAGGAAACACATCAGCATGGCATAAAAGACAGGCTGGGGCAAGTGGTGGAATATGTACTTTTTCCTCACAGTTTTTTGTTTGTTAGTTTGTTTTATGTTGTTGTTGGGTAGTGGTGGCCTTTAATACCAGCACTTGGGAGGCAGAGGCAGGTGAATTTCTGATTTCAAAGCCAGCCTGCTCTACAGGTGAGTTCCAGGACATTCAGGGCTATATAGAGAAACCCTGTTCCGAAAAACCCAAGGGGAAAAAAAAGTAAGTAGAAAAGCTATACTCTAAAATGAAGCTAAAACTTGTAAGTAAAATAGACATCAAGCAATAACAGAGTTCTGGTTTGTTACAAGTTTTGATTTTTAAAAGGCATTTGTGGTGTTTGTTTTGTTTTCTTTTGTTTCCTTTGTTAGAAACAAGTTCTAACAATGTATCTAAGTTGGCCTGGAACTCACAGCCTCCAAGCTTATGACACCAAACCTGGCGCAACCTAGATTTCTATTGCCAATCATGGTGGAGTGTTGTCTTAGGGTTTCTGTCCCTGCTATGAGTAGGGGAAGAACCATGACTGCGGACATGAACCCGCATGGCAATTACCAGCCACAGTAGCTATGATTTCATAAGGTTAGAAATATTGGTTTAAAGCTTTGTCATTATCAATTGGCTCTGAAATTATTTACTGGCATCTTGTAAATTGTGATTTTATTAATACATGAATCTATTTGGTTAACTACAAGCTTAAGAATCTGATTTCACCAGGTTCCTGGGTATTGTGTTATGAAACTGTGGATGGCAGATCTTTTTGGTTACTGGAGTGTGGGTCCACCGATTACAGGAGATTATAGCAGAGACAAAGGACAAGCGAGACAGATCCTGCAGGGGTTAGCTGCAGAGAGTTGGCGGGCCAGCAGGAGTGTAAAAGGGAAAGTTGGCAGGTTCATTTTTTAATATTTTCCTCAGCACACCATGACCAAAAGGAACCTGGGGAGAAAGGGCTTATACTCCCATATCACTGTTCATTGTCAGAGGAAGTCAGGACAAGAACTTAAAGCAGGAACCTGGAGGCAGGAGCTGATGCAAAGGCCATGAAAGGGTGCTGCTTACTGGCTTGCTCTTCCTAGTTTGTCAGCCTGCTTTCTTATAGAATCCAGGACCACCAGCCCAGGGATGGCATCATGCACGGTGGACCAGTAATTACATTAATTGCTAATTAAGAAAATGTTGGGTATTAAGATGACATTTTTTTCAATTGAGTTTCCCTGTCTTTTAGGTAACTTTAGGTTGTGTCAAACTGACATAAAACTAGCCAGTGTAACTATATAAGACTGCCTTGTTATATGCACTTTGATACCTACAAACGTGGTCACATTGCAACAATGTGATTGGACAGTAGCCACTAAGCCCTAGGGATTTAGCTCTATTAACAATCATTCTATACCACTGTTATATGTGTAGTCTATGCTGAACCAAATGATATCAGAGAGCATATGAGTGTGTAAATTAGAACCCAGTCATTAGGTTCCAGAGAAAACACTATTTTAGGAGTTAATTTGAGAATAACTGACTTTACGATATGAGTTCCTTAGGCATATCAGGGACACTGAACATCCTGGTTTTGTTTATTTGTTTTGTTTTTTGTTTTTAAGGGAAGAAGGAACTATTTTGGCTCACAGTTTGAGGGGCAGAGTTCATGATGGCGGGGAAGGCATGGTGATAGGAACATGAGGTGGCTGGTCACACTGCATCTGTAGTCAGGAAGCACAGAGAGATGAATGCTGGTACTCAAGCCAAGTACCCAGCCCATGCTTAGAATGGGTCTTTCCTCTTCAGTTAAACCTTTGGAAAGGCCCCCACAGACATAACCAGTCAAGCTGACAATGAATATTAATTATCACAAGTATACTCCTTGTCAACTTGACTGTCAGACAAATCACTTTTAAACCATTACATTTCATCTCTGACTCCCATAGGCTCATAAAGAGAAATAAATTCAGCCAGACTTCAAAACTCACCATAGTCTTTAATTGTCCCAACATTGTTCAAAAGCCCAAAGGCTCTGAGATGGCAACTGTGAGTTTCTATAATTTCAGAAAACAAGTTACATACTGCCTATGTACAAAGGCATAGAGTTCTGAAGCTGTATGCATGGACCTGACCTGTCTGTGGATTCCTGGCCATGTCTATCCTCCCCTAGGTCTAAACCCAAGGTCTATTAAAATCTACAGGCTCAGGTGGTAGGCAGACACCTTTTCTTCAAACCTTCTCAGAAGCGTGGGAGCCCCTTCCTTGAGTGCAATGGCCCCTGTCCTGTGTGAGCCTTTCAACTTCCTTTCCTCTCAGAAATGGAATTTCTTGGCCATTGCTTCCTGACTGCAGCCCTGCAGTGAAGCTCAAGGCCAACTTCATCTGCAATTGCTGTTCTCAGTTCTTCTTAAGTTTTGATCGAAAAGTTTTACAGCCTTAAGAATCAAGATTTTATTTTCTTTGGTTTTCATTCTTCTTTGCATTTTTATTCTTTATCCATTTGTTATCAAATGTAGACTCCCAGAGACTATTCTGAAGAATAACTCAGTGTCCCCACATGGTGGGAAATTAAAGATAAAATTGTTTATAATCGGGTTACAAAAATATCAAGTTCTGTCCTATCGAATACATTCTATTCTATAATTGAATTTACTCAAAAGATTTATTCATCATTGCCTTTGTGCACTATTTTTTTTTCAATAGCCACATGTTTATGTGAACTTCTGGACCAAAATAAGTGAATAATTAAGATTTTAACTGTTTTATTGGGACACTTGTATTTTTGTATAAATGTGTTTTATTAGAGGGTGTGTGGTCTTAAGAAGCAACTAGCACTACACCACAGTCTTTTCTGTAACACATAGACAATAATGTCTATTACCTAAGGTTCCAGTGGTGGTCTGAATGAGAATGGAGCCCCCCAAAGGTTCACATATTTGAACGTAGTCACCAGGGAGTAGAACTGTTTGAAAGCTTTAGAAGGATTAAGAGGTATGGCCAGTAGGAGGAAGCTTGCCTGTCACCAGGGCTAGACTTTGAGGTTTCAAAAGCCCATGCCAGACCTGGTTTCTCTCTCTTTCTGCTTGTGCATCAGGATGTAGCTCTCAGCTACTTCTCCAGCCCCACCTCTCCCCAGTGCCTGCCACCATGTTCCCTACCATGATGATAGTGGACTAAGCCTGAAACTGTAAGTTAGCCCCAATTAAATGCTTTCCTTTGCAAGTACTGCCTTGGTTGGTTGTTTGGAGGTGTCTCTTCACAGCGTTAGAACAAGTGACTAGGATAATTACTCAATTAACATATGTAAATGAACTCATGAATAATGAGCACTGAGAAAGGTCAGAGACATCTGGTAAGTTCTCTACATGTTTATTTTGTTATAACTAACCATACTTTGCTCAATTAGTAATTTACTCTTTGAATAAATACAAATTTAGTCTTTTCAGTGAGACATGTGGGTCTTGTTTGTCGTTGTTCATATAACTCTTTCTTTAGAAGATTTGCTTCTTCCTTCGTTCCTTCCTTACATTCTCCTTTCCCTCATAATAAATCTCTCTCTGGCTACCTGCTCTCTGGCTGAATTTTGTGCTAACCTGATACTTCTCATTGGCATCCCTAAGCAACCTCCATGTTTCCCATCAGCACCCCTAAGCACTTGAAACCTCATTCCTGTCTAGGGCAGCAGAGAGCACCCGACCACTGGGTAGGAGTCATAAAATATGTGTATTTAGCTTTTGCCCTGGAGTTCAGTTCAGGGATACTACAGGAAGGTCCCTACTGATCAGGCCGGAAGGTGAAGATAGAGCCCCTCTACCTGCCCAAGCATTGCCACCTGTACATCAAAACTGAGTCTTGGCCTGTATCCCCGGCAGTCTTGGAGTGCCATACCCCTCACTCCTGACTTGATTGCTCCATCTAGCCTAACATCGTTCTTGGTGGTTCAGGGTCTTCCCATACCTCCCTCCCTTCCTCAGTGTTGAGTAGGGTAGTAAACTCTTTCCAGGCAGGTGCTCACAGAGTTCTACACTGTCTTCACACCAGTCCAAAATCTCTACTAGCAAGACAGTTTGATATGACAGTTGGCAGCCTGACAGCTATAGTGTAGACTTGGATAGACCCTTGGGACAGCGACGGTATTTGCACATGGGAGGCTTGGGTACAAACAGCTTACCATCAGCCTCGAAACCAGTGAACTACCTTTATCATCACTCGGACAACATCGATTAGCAAAACATATATGGAATTCCACTTCCTGGTAGATGGTCAGTGTAGTAAGCCCAGGATTTTGCCTTAGTCTTATATCAAGCTAGTGAAACCTAGCAATGGTTTAATCTGGATCTCTGGGAAAGTTCCAGCCAGGATTGTATAGGTGTCTATTCAAGGTGTATATCACCAGTGACAGTAAACTTCAGCCACAAGACAATCAGGGGAGTAAATGGTCCATGAGAGTGTGCCTTGGTCTTCCAGTGCTGCATTATTCTGCAGCTCTAGTCCCACATGTCAGACACACCATGGTAGTATTTATAGATTCAGGCAGCAATGAGGAATAGGGGCTGTTCCTTTCATGATTATTCTGCCCAAAATAAAATATGATTCTGAAATTCTTGACTATATACTGTTGATGAATGATAAGGTATTTGGGCCTCGCTAGTCAGAAAGAGACTTAAGAAGATGGACCATTTTTTCTAGGTATATTCCCTAGCACATATTGAAAAATCCACCACCTGAAGGTGTAGAATAGGCCTGATTTGGGTCAAATTCTAACACTGAAGCAGGTAACACAACAAGGTTCTTCAATGGGTCCAGACTGCTTTGAAAGACTCTATCATTTAGGCCACATGACCCAGTAGACTCTGATGGTAGCAAGGTGTCACATGGAAGGCCTTGCAAATCTGAATCATAGTTCTACCATTACCTTAAGTCAACTATTCTCCCTTTGAGAGATGAGTCTTGATCTGTCATCAAGCCTTAGAGAAAACTGAACATTTGACAAGGAGCCATGTTACCATGTGACATGAGCTCCTTTGCCTTCACCTCCAGGGTAGGACCTCATCGTAAGCTGGGGGTTCTCTAGCCCATTGACCCACAACATTGGAAGTCCACAACAGTAATCCATCAGCCCATAGAAGCAGTCAGGAGATATGTGATTGGTCCAGAGCAGGTCATGTGGACTCAAGCAAACTAAGTGAGAAAACTGTTCAAATGCTATAGTTTATATGTCTATGACAAGCATGACCATATGACCTCATGGGGTGTGTGTCCTGAGATAAGTAGACTGAGGAGGAGAAACCTAGGGCCAGATTGCTGAATCATTGTAGAAGTAGGTAGCCCCATCCTGAGAAAACCATGCAGGATACAAGTAGAAAAGAAAATTCACAGTGGGGAGCACTTTGGGCAATGTTCGTGGCTACTTGAAAGGATAAATAGCCAGATTTGCAACAAGTGGCAGCCAATGCTTTAGTTGATTGGGAAGAAACACAATTGTAAAATTAGTTAACAATTATAAATCTATACTAGCATTAAGTTTGAGGTTATTAAAAGACTGGAAATTACAATGACTGCAATAAATGCCTATTCCTCCAATACATCATCAGACAGCAGCAAATGTCTTTCAGTTAACTGTGACCTCACCCATTAATCAAAATTGCAGGTTCCAGAAACCAAAATAGCAACCAGGGTGGGCAAAGTCCTGGATGAAGGATCTAAAAGAGCCGTGTGAGGACAATCCAATCAGCTGCAAGGTGACACGGAGGAGTGATTCTCTAACAGAGGAACTTTGTAGAGCAATTTTAATCTAGCAACGCGGCTGCTCTGGCAAGGTATCACATTCAAGGATATGATCCTGCTGGAATGCAGATACCCCGAGTACAATATGATCTGGCTGGAATACAGACATGATCTTAGTACACACCCTTAATACCAAACAATGTAGGTCAGGTTAGTTTGCAGAAGGTAAGCAGGGATGTTTGAAAGTAATGTCTAATTGGAGGGCACTTGAGTTGAGTCTGTTGAGAGTCAGTGCAGGGATTGCAGTACAGTAGAGGTGAGTTAGTTCATGAAGTTCATGCAGTTCAGTGCAGGTCAGCAGAGGCAACCGAAGCCAGAGAATAAGAAGAAGCAATAAGATTAGAACAAATTGCCAGAGTTAGGTTGTGACCAAGCAGAGCAATTCTGTGAGAAGTTGAGAGAAGCCAGATTGATTGAGTCAGCTTAGAGAGGGGTTTGAACCAGAACAGCTAAGTTGAACCTGCAAGCCAGAGTCCAGAAAGAATAAGAAAGGCTGAGCTTATTCAGCAATAAGTCTCCGAGGTGAGAATTATGTCAGGCAAATAAAAGCTACTTTTACAGAACTTATCAGAAATTGAGGCAATCAAAAGGGAAAAAATGAGACATCTTTGAGCTGAAAATGTACTAAACAAAATTAGAAAATCATAACAGAATGTATAAATAACAGAATAGATCAGGCATGGATAACAGAATAGATAAGGTGTGGATAAGAGAATAGGTCAGGTCTGGACAACAGAATAGATCAAATGGGAGAGAATCAATATGCTCAAAAACAGGAGATTTGAAAGACACAAAAGAGAATGAAAAGGATCCTCTGGAACATTGGAGTAGCAATAAAACATGAAATCTTCACGTTATTAGAATTCAAATGTAACCTATAAACACAATTTAGGAAGCTAGCTTACTCAAGGGAATAATAATGTAAAAACTTCCAAATGTAGAAATGGATACAAATACTCACACACATGTTAACTCAGTAGAGTTCAAGACCCAGTCAAACTCTCAAAGTCTAAGACAGAGAGAAGATTCTCTTAAAAACAAGAGGTAAGAGGTAAAGTAAAGCAGTGACCTGAGATCACATTTACTTAAGGGAAAAGTCCCTGTCATGACTCTGAGTGGCAGGAACTAACACAGAAAATAAAAGCAAACAATGGCAAACGTGGCAAACATAGCTACATCCAACCAAGCCAATGATAAATGCTGTCCCCCCAAACCAAGACGGAGGGCTAATGCCTGAAGTTTCCCTCTGGCCTTCACATGCATGTGTGCCAACACACACACACACACACACACACACACACACACACA
>NW_022196896.1:132916455-132948726 GCF_008632895.1 Mastomys coucha | reverse complement strand
AGAGAGAGAGAGAGGGAGGGGGAGGGAGGAAGAACTAGAGGGTATACAGGAGGTTGAAGAACTAAATAAATATCTTTTAAAGGAAGACAAACTGATAGCCTGCCTCCATCCCTCCCTTTCCCTACTCTTTTCCTCCTTTCTATTTCTTACCTTCTCTCGTCACCTTGCCCTCCCTGGGCTATGCTATCAGACATGCCAACAGTTCTTTAGAATGCACAGTAATATAGTAATGTCCACTCCCTTTCTCATCGCTGCATCATTGACTATTATTGAAAGAAGATAAAAACACCAAATTGCTCAATCTAGTTTGTTTTTATGGGTGAGAAAATGACACCTTTTTATTTTACTTTAAGCTGTTAAAAGAAAGAAATTAAATGATGATAACACCCTTTACAATTTACTAAGTTCTGGGAGAGCCTTAAAATGCCTTTCCAGGTAAGTAGATGTCAGTAGAGCAGTAGGCAGACAGAGGGTGGTAACAGATATGACCCTGTTTAAGTTTCTTTTTCTGCACTGCTATTTTACCCTGATATTCATACATACATGAACCAGTGTGCCCTCGATGTAAGTTGGTGTTAGAGACAGCACAAGACAGTAACAAGAGGACAGGCCTAAGTGCACAGATGGTTTTGACTTTTAAATAACCTTGGGAAGATTAATTCCATTTCCTCCGGCAGCTCCCGCCTCCAACTTCCTGTCCTGATTGAGTTTCTGTCCTGAATTTCTCCAATGATGGACTATAATGTAGAAGTATAAGACCATTAAACCCTTTCTCTCCCTCCCCAAATGTTCGTAAATATTTCTGTGAAGTCTGCAAGGAAGAACTCATTCTGCTTTGAGAAAGCCCCACTGCAGACTCTCTTGAGTGTTGCTTGGCTTAGCTTTGCTAGATAAACTTCACATCAAACTGTCTCTTGATGGAATTTTTCCTTCAAAAAGACCAGAACTGAGGGCCTCCATCCCATGTGATATCTGTCATAACTGTAATTTTGTTTTGTGTTTCTTTTACACACACACACAAAAAGAGTAGATTGTATTTTTCTGAACTTAAGGATCTTTTTCTAATTACTGACCTGTGATTAATAACTATAAGAAAATAAGTATCTTTTAAAATATCTATTTTATTTCTTTATTTCGTGTGTATGAGTGTGTTTTTTTTCCTTCCTGTCTGTAAGTACACTGTGTGTGTGCCCAGAGCCCCCTCAAGCCAGAAGAGGCTGCTGAATCCTCTGGAACTGGAGTTGTATATGGTAGTGAGCTGTCATGTGGGTGCTGGGAAACAAAGCCAGGTCCTCTGGAAGACCAGAAAGTGCCCTTAATTGCTGAATCACTTCTCTACCTGATTTTAAAGTGAGCAAGTTTGTGGTGAATGTTAAAGTGCTTTGGAAGCTAATATCTCTGCGGACTGACTCTGAAAAGCAATGTCATTTTCAAAGGCCATGTAGGCATAGTGATGCTAAGTAAGATGTTCCATTTTCAGGCTGGAGTTTGATTGAGCTCATGAAAATATTGCTCCAGTTGTTAGTTATGGCTCTCCCAGAGATCAAACCCAGAGACAAAACAAGTTATGCAAGATTCTACCACTGAACTATATTCCACAGCCATGAAAAAAAAAATCTTCCAAATTTGTATTTTGAGAAAGAATGATTGAACTTCAAGATAGAGTAAAGACATCCTCTCTGTCCATATGTTGATATGAAGCAAGACACAATGCCCAGGACAACAGAGGACACAGGAAATGCAGCCCTTATTAAGCCAAATTGCTTTTAAGGTTCTGTTGTTATAACATAACCATGCCATCCATAGCCCTTATCTTTGAGGTACCATTATATAACTGGAAATATGGCCAACACATTGGGATATCCATCTCAATACATCTGTCCTCTACAAAGCAGAAGTACATAGATTTCCTTGAGGATATTTTCCAAACCACTAACTAGTTCCTGAAATGTGTGCTGCATATGCATAGAACATTTGAGTTTGGCATTAAAAGGACCATAACATCCCAACTCTCCTGTATGTGTCTCCTGAAATACCAAGAATCCCAAACTCTCCTATATGTGTCTCCTATAATTCCAAGAATCCCATAGCAAGAACATATGTCCATGAAGTTCAGCTTATAAAAGAATATCTTTAACAACAACAAAATGAATCTACAAAACAAAACAATTCATTTGAAACAAAAAAAAAATGACTGTAGCATATGAGTCTGGACTGAGGGGAGGAGAGAATATACAAGACCACTGCTTGTATCACCTTCTGTTTACAGTTCTTAGGGGTTATTTTATTTTTAATTAGGTGTGAGTATGTGTGTGCCAAGTAAAGATAAAGAAAACAACCATCTTCACAAACATATTGATATGTTCGTCCAGTTTATGTCTGGTTATAATTTATCATGTTAAATAATAAGCACATAGATGCTAGAGCTAAAAAATATATTCATTGTATGCTTTTAGCATATCACACATAGATTATTATTCTATTCATTACACATTTACACAAATAGACAAATTATTACTGATTATTAGAAGATACATAACTATGGGCTGGAGAGACTTCTCAGTGTTATAAACACTAACTGCTGTGGCACAGAATCTGAGTTCATTTCCCAAAACTCCACAGAGCACAGGATAACTCACCAGCTCCTATCATCCAAGTTCCAGGTAATCTGAGACCCTCCCCTGGCCCCACAGGCTCCTACACACAAACGGCACACATACAAATAAACAGGCACACATACACAGCACATAAAATAAAAATAAATAAGTAGTGGAAGCTGGAGATAAATGTCAGTGGTTAGAACATGATTTGAGAGGATCTAAGTTCAGTTTCCAGCACCCATGCTGGGCAGCTAGCTCATAGCTGCCTCTAGTTTCACCACCAGAAGAAGCAGACACCCCTAGTTTTTATGGGCATCTGAACACACATGTTGCACACATATTCATGTACATATGAACACACACATGCACACACAAAACATATACATGCACACATGCATATATAAAATTATAATACTAAAAATCTTTACAAAAAGGTCTGCAATGAGTAGGCGACAAGAATCCTCAAAGGACTCATCAACTAAAAGAATAATGAGAACGATATTGATATGGTTGTGTGGACATAGCTCTGTGGATATGGCTGTGTGGACATGGCTATGTGGACATTGCTGTGTGGATATAACCATGTGGATATGACTGTGTAGATATGACTGTGTGGATATGAATGTGTGGACATGGCTATGTGGACATAGCTGTGTAGATATGGCTGTGTGGGTTGGCTATATTTGACCTAGCACAATATGCACATAAGAAGTAAAACAAAAAACAAAAAACAAAAATAGAACAGAATGGGTGAGTGATGCATATATTCCTGGAGACAAGAAGCACAAGGGTTCAGTGTTTATATTGTAGGTCAAAATTGTTTGGATTGAAGTTCTGCCTTCACAGGGTATTTGCCACTTGAACTTAGAAATACCACCTCATCTCTCCTTGCTTTATGTTCTTCTCTTGGTGAGGGCTGGAAATGTTGCTTGTTTGTATAGCTTGTGATAAGAAATAAGTGATATAACAAATGTCTACTGAAGGTCTACATGTAGCTGGGAATTATAGCTTGGTGGCATGTGCCTTCTTAGTTGAGTTCAGTCTCCAAGCTCTAGGCAGGAAGAGAGTGCTCAGTGACCCATGGGTTAAAGCTTGATTCCCCATCATGTTTCTGCCACAGGTGGCAGGAACCTTTTAAGCTGTGGCGTATGGATAATCTCCAGGTCACTCACAGGGAAAGGGCATGTTCCCAGCTTGTCATCCTTCCTCTCTTTTTGCTCCCTGCCTTGATACGTGATCGTTTATCCTGACATGTGATTGTCCCTGATGAACTGCTCTTACAAGCGGTCCAAATCAACAGGCTGCCTGACTTTGAA
This sequence comes from Mastomys coucha, assembly GCF_008632895.1. Classification (NCBI taxonomy): domain Eukaryota; kingdom Metazoa; phylum Chordata; class Mammalia; order Rodentia; family Muridae; genus Mastomys; species Mastomys coucha. The sequence goes on along the minus strand of NW_022196896.1, from coordinate 132,944,810 downwards.
CTCAATCTTCTAGAAGCATCTCCCAAAGTAAACCTCCCTTCCTACTCTTTCTGCATCCAGCGTCCTGATATGATGTCCTGATATGACGTCCTGATATGGCGTCCTGATATGAAGATGAGATGCTGACAAATGCACATTATCAACTCAAACTGGCACCTTGTTTTAGAAAAGAAAATCACTCAGGAAATATGGCTATTGTTCCTATAATAATTGTCTCAGAAAAGGCACCGTTCATAACATGTAAATTTTTCTGTGACAAATACTACAAAAATTAATATTTTTATAAGTTTTTCCTGCCCTAACAACAATGTGATCAAGTCAATGCAGGCAACGAGGAAGGAGGATTGCAAAGCTAGAAAGGCTAAGAAGATGCTGGGAAAGGATTCATGGGGATGTGTGTACCACGTGGCTATGACTGCAGTTGTTGAAAGCTTAGAGTCAGGGGATCTATGTGTGTAAACTCACAGGAGCATGTGGAACTGAGAGCATAGTGAGCATGTGCATGTGTGGGGTGAGAATTAAGGTCCTACGGTTATTTTCTCCTGTGACTGAAGTGTACATTGTTTGGAATAACACACCTATGAGATAATTTCCTATGCAGTTTTCAAACTTTACTTACAGAATCTTCAAGAACTAATAAGCATGGCGCTCTCTCTCCCTCTCTCTCTCTCTCTCTCTCTCTCTCTCTCTCTCTCTGTCTCTCTGTCTCTCTCTCCTCTTCTTCCTCCTTCTCCTCTTCCTCCTCCTCCTCCTCCTCCTCCTCCTCCTCCTCCTCTTCCTCCTTCTCCAGTGCTCTGCGCAGCCTCTGCTGAGCTTACAGGCACTGGCTGCTCACTTGACTGAATGGGATGGGATGGGATGGGATGGGATGGGATGGGATAGGATGGGATGGGATGGAGAAACTCTCAAGCTCTTTAGTTGAGAAATTATCTTTTTTTTTTTTATGTGTTAAATGATATCTCCCTGTGAGCATTTTGGTCCCTCTTCTAAGAAGCACTTGAAGCATCCACACTTTGGTCTTCCTTCTTCTTGAGCTTCATGTGGTCTGTGAATTGTATCTTGGATATTCTGAGCTTTTGGGCTAATATCCACTTATCAGTAAGTATGTACCATATGTGTTCTTTTGAGACTGGGTTACCTCACTCAGGATGATGTTTTCAAGTTCCATCCACTTGCCTGCGAATTTCATGAAGTCATTGGTTTTTAATAGCTGAGTAGTATTCCATCGTATAAATGTACCACATTTTCTGTATCTGTTCCTCTGTTGAGGGACATCTGGGTTGTTTCCAGCTTCTGGCTATTATAAATATGGCTGCTATGAACATAATGGAGCATGTGTCCTTATACATGTTGGAGCATCTTCTAGGTATATGCCCAGGAGCAAAATACTCACAGGAGGATATATGTAGACAAAGCATGGAGCAGAGACTGAAGGAAAGGTCATCCAGAGAGTGTTCTACCTAGAGATCCATCCCATATACAGACACCAGACCCGGATGCTATTGTGGATGCTAGGAAGTGCTTGCTGATGGAAGCATGAAATGGCTGTCTGCTGAGAGGCTCTGTCAGAGCCTGACAGATACAGAGGCAGATGCTTGCAGCCAACCATTGTACTGAGTGTGGGGTCCCTGATGGAAGAGTTGGAGAGGGGACTGAAAGAGCTAAGGGGATTTGCAGCCCAGTGGGGGAGCAACAGTATCAACTGGCCAGACCCCCCAAGCACCTGGGGACTGGACCACCAAGAATATACATGGAGGGACCCATGGCTCCAGCCACATTATATGGTAGAAGATGGCCTTGTTGGACATGAGTGGGAAAAGAGGCCCTTGGGCCTGAGAGTATTGGATATCCCAGTGTAGGGGAATGCCAGGAAAGGAAGAAGGGAGTAGCTGGGTGGGTGGGGGGCACCCTCATAGAGGTAGGGGGAGAAGGAGTAGGATAGGGGCTTTCTGGAGGGAAGACCTGGAGAGGAGATAACATTTGAAATGTAAATAAAGAAAATATCCAGTGAAAGAAAAAAAAAAGATATCTGATTTCTATTTTCCCATTACACTGCTATCATTCTAACTAGGCAGTTCCCAAAGCAGGTAGCCAAGAAGTAGAAGGAGAGGGGAAGAGGAACGAAGAGGAGCACACACGCGTGTGCACACACACACACACACACACACACACACACATACACAGAGAGATGTGTGAGAAAGAATGTGTGTCTCTCTGTGTGTCTCTGTGTACATGTGTGTGGGTGTGTGTGTGTGTGTGTGTGTGTGGGTGGGTGTGTGTGTGTGTGTGTGTAAGAGAAAGACAGAGACAGACAGACAGACAGACAGACAGACAGCAGAGAGACAAAGACAGGAGGGAGCGAATAGAAATGTGAGGGAATACCTTAGGTGTTTAAAGGTGAGAGTCACACAGAACACAGACTACACAGTAAGAGCCACCATATTCAAGTCTTCGGTGGTATGATACTTGAACCGTATGGAACTTATGCTCCTTTCTCTGAATGCCCCAAATGCCCATATGTCCACATCACACTTATCTCAGGGACTATATACTACCTTCTACCTCCTCCAACACTTCCACCTGAAGATGTTTCTTTGTTCTTAGGCACTTTCTGCGAGGTGGCTGGCCACTAGTCAAGAATCTTTGTATACTTGAAAACACTTGAATGACCATTCTGCCCACTGCTTCCTGGATCATTGATTGCTGGGGCATGGCTGATGGAGTGGCTACTAGAGAGATAGAAGCCAAGTTTAAATCACCCCTCTGTTCTTTCTCATCCTAGAGAATTTGAGCAAATGGCTTCACGCTGTGTCATAATCACTGCACCATGGGGAGTCACGGGAGGGCATGTGAGTTAATGCAGGAGAGATGTGCAGAATAGTGGCTTGCCCAAACTATTCATCAGAAATCCTACGTGGCCCTGTTGATATTGTTGTTACCATTCCTACTATTGCTTATCAAGCATGGTGTAATCGAAATAAACTTAAAATATAGTAAGCCACTAGAGGAGCAAGCTCTGGTGGGAGAGAAACAGAAAATGTAGATATAAAAAGGTATGTAGGGGACTTATAGATTCTTCTGTGTTTCGTTAACTAAGTCAAGACTTTCCTTATCAAGTCTGGTGCCTGGTTTGGCTAGAATTTTTTCTTTGGATGGATGGATCCAAGTTGACCTCTCACTGCTCACACAATCTCTCTGTCCCCAAGCAACTTTTATTAAACTTCTTAAATGGTCATGGAGCAAACTAAGTGTCTTCTGGAAGAACTTCCTGAGACAGAGCTTTCTGCACACTCTACCTGGGATAGCACTTTCCAAGAAGTTTGGGGAAAGTCTATAGTAGTGAAAACACACAGCCCAGCCTGCATCCACCATGGCCAAAGGCATGAGTGCCTTCTGTAAATGACATGCATTTCTGTAGACACTCATGACACAGTCCTCCCAGGCTCGCTGTTTACAAGACACTTAATAGCACATGGTCAATTGAGACAGCGATGGCTGCAGACAGCAAGAACTGAAGACTGAAGAATGATCGTTTATCACAGACCTGAAGTTGATTGAGTACCTTAGAGACTTCAGCTTCACAAGCAAGATGTCAAAACTGTTGTTCTGCTGTCTTCTAGTGTGGCTTCAGTGGAGCGTGGCCATTACAGGTGACTGAGATAGGACATTTTGAATGAGTCAGAGGTCTCTTGGAGCCCTTTATACCAGAGGGTCCTTGCCTTAGCACAGTAGCTCTCAACCTGTGGGTTATGACCACTGGACATATATCCAATGGTCTTAGAAACTGAGACACTGCTCAGTGGTAAAAATCACAGTTATGAAGTAGCAACTAAAATACACTTATGGTTGAGGGTTCCTTCAGTTATCAGAAATAAATATTTCCTGATGGTTGTGACCCACAGGTTGAGAGCTACTGCCTTAGTACAATGAATGTGTCCTTCATTTTTGAAATTCTGTGCTTGGCCTACCATATTATAGGTCTACAAAGAATTCTACTTACTTAAAAAGCTGTTTAATTGCTTTAGCTAGAACTTCAAGTACTATATTGAATAGATATGGGGAGAGTGGGCACCCTTGTCTTATCTCTGATTTTAGTGGAATTGCTTCAAGTATCTCTCCATTTAGTTTGATATTGGGTGTTGGTTTGCTGTTCAAATTCATGCTTTTTCAAAAAAATAGACAAAAATCCTACAGCATTCGTATAAACGTAAACACCTATTAGCGAGCCAATTCCCTTAGAGTTTATTATCAGTTTCTGCTCAGTGTTAAGGCCTGAATGTTCCCCAATGCTCACCTTAGAAACTTGGTGTCATGGAGGCTCTGATCAATCAATCAACCAATCAGTTAATGTTGTCATAGTATGTTGTCATTATAAAAATGAACATGAATGTGCACCCTCTCCAAGTCATCCCTTCTGCCCTGCTAGGATTCTGAAAGAAAGTTCTCACTAGCTGTGATCATTTATTCCTGAATTTCAATGTCTTGAGGACCACAAATCAAAGAAACTCCTGTTGTTTTTAAATCACTCAGTGTATGCTAGTCTATTATAGCAGCAGCAGAAAACTGACTAACACAGAAGATGGTAAGATAGTTCAGTTCTAGCAGATGTTTTAATATTAGTATCTTGGTACCTGCCAATTGATTGAATTTTTAAAGCATAACCTAAATAGGTATTTAGAAAATATGTTGATTACTGTCAGAAAATACATTAATGAGTGTGACTAACCACTGTTCCTCATAAAATAATGAATAGAATGGGAATACATGGGTGCTTTTCCACAGTGATGACTAATGTGTAGTTTAAGCTAGGACTGAAGATTAAATTAATGGGAGTTTTAGACACAAAACTAAAAATGGTTTGTTGCAAAAGTCCAGAATTAAATAAATTAAATAGACTAGTACTATGATAATTACTTAAAATTTTAGGTAGTTTTAGACAATTAAAAGGCAAAAATCAATTATATGCATAGAAGAAAAGATAAAGACAAAAGAATCAACTAAAAAATTAAAAGAATTTTAAAAATTTAATGAAGGAATTGCATACAAGGTAAATATATGAAAATGAATTGTGTTTATATATGGGTAATGTGCTACTTTAGAAAGTATGGCTTAGAAAAGTATATGCATGTATATAGAGAGGGGCATAGTAATAGTAGTCTGGGGTATACAATCTAAAGAAAAATTGTAGAATAAATGAAACAAGGCAAGGGAGACCTGAGAAGACGAGTCAGTAGATTAAGGTGACTGTCACCAAGGTTTGAGAACCTGAATTTGATCCCAGGAGTCCCTATGGTAGAAGAAAGAGAACTGACTTCTCAGGAAGTCGTCCTCTGACCAGGGCTTGCATGCTGTGACATGTACAAAAATGTGCATGCACGTGTCTGCAATCATATATGAGTGTTCACACACACACACACATACACACACACATAAACACACTTCTTTGAAAGATAAGCCATTGAACATCAGATAAGAATGGGTAGGATGATACAAACAGATGTACTGCCTCTGGGTGCCTGAAGCAGTTGTCACAGGAGCAGGAAGGATGAGGGGACCAACTGGCTTCCCCCATCAGTGGGCCTGGGTCACTCAAGATTCCAGGAAATACTCTGTGTGCTTGAAAGTCTGGTGTCTGCACTCTCTCTCCAGGGCCTTGGAAGTATTCGGCTTCTGTGCCAATCCTTTTCCCAAGTATCTTCACAATTTATTCCACACCAGCCTGCCGCCCCACCTAGCCCCAACCTGCATGTGTTAGACTGGAGCGGCTCCTGCCCTCCACATTGCCCCACTCTGTTTAGTTTCTCAGGCCTCGCCCTGCATGCTCCCGCCCCACACATTTCCTCTTCTTAGTCTTATCAGCCTGGAGCACACCACAGAAGTTACCACGCACCAGCTATCTTCCCCTCCTGCAACTGTGGTCTTCCAGGAGTGAATGTTTGCACTTCATCTTATTGAGGAATGCAAGGAAACATCCAATAATTGAAAGTGTAGCGAACCACCCACAGGGAAATCTCATTTGTGTGATGGTAAGGTCGGCATGACTAGTGTTCCTTTCCCAAACTTTTTATATCTTGAATTATTACTTTTAAAAGAATTGCATTCTCCTGCTGAGGTACTTCGTTTTCCTAATTGTTTGTTAGGTATAAAAAATATAATTATGGGAACAGACAAGCTCATTATTATTCAGATTGACAACACAAGCTCAAAATCCATTTTCATCCCCCCCGCACTTGAGCTTTACTGAGTAAAATCAAGTTGGATGTTCTTAACTCATTTGATCTTCACCTGTTAATTACCTGCTCTTTTTTTCCCAACTAGATGAGGCAAACATTTCCAGTCCCCAGTCAAATACTCTCAGCTATTCTCACACTGAGTAAGATTAATTACACTAAGTATAAACGCTCTCACGTGTATTATCCTTTATTTCAAGCTGAATCGATCCCTAATTAATTACATTAATGCTTACAAATTTTCTATTCTGGTTTTATCACAGTGTCTGGTCTATTTGATTTAAGAAGTTGGCATGTGTGTTTGAACTATTTTAAATAAAAGGCTTAAAATACATATATTCTGGACTGGAGAGATGGCTCAATGGTTAAGAGTACTTTGTGTTCATACGGAGAACCCAGGTTTGGTTCCGATCACCCATGTAACAGCTAAAGAACATCTCTCTCTTTCCATCCAGAGAGGCTCTGATGCCCTCTCGGACCTCTGTGAACACCAGGCATGCCTGTGGTACACACAACTATGTGCAGGAAAATGTTCATACACAAAAAAAATCAAATCAAATACTGTGTTCATTAGGCTTCTACTCCAAGAAGCCTTTCCATTGAACTCAATTGGACAGGATTAGGGGGAGGTGGTCACTCGAGACTATTGGAAGAGAAGTGCCTCACTCAGTCTATGTGGGGGAGGGGTTTGGAACTGTGTCCCCCAGTTGTATGGAGACTTCTTGCATGGCTGTGACTTTAGCCCCCATCTTTTCAATGTGGGCTAGTCCCATGAAAGGGGCATGGGGGTGTATTCCCAGTCTTTCTGCAGCATATACTAAGACATTCCCCCCAAAGGGAAAATATTATTTATACTGTAGTTCCCAATAAATACCTGGAGAGCCAGATTAAGTTTTCATTAGAATTTGCTGATTATAAAATGCAAATAAGTATTCCTGTGATAGCTGCTCTTGATTTTCTTGATGGGTCTACAGCACATTCGTGCAACAGTTCAGGTATTGTTTACAACACATACCCAGAATGGCCGCAGCACTTCTGGAGTTAGGCAATCCCTCAGCCTTCTCAAAAGAGCTCTGTCACCTTTCAGAAGCACCAAATGTTCCCACTCAAGCAAAAATGAAACTGGCAGCCTCCTGCCTGCTCTTTGCATAGTTCAAGTCACAGAAAACCCCCGAAGCAATCATTTCCTTGACAACTGTTCGTATATTGTATTCAGTGACCTAGAAAAGCTCTATCTGGGCCGCTTTGTGACAACCCCATTCCTTTCTCTGTTCTCTTGGATCCTATAAGGCCATGATGAAACTATCTGGCAAAGCGGACTTGCCAAAAGCTGTTCATTGGCTATATTACCAACAGCAAAATGGTCATGTATTTATACCAAAGGAACATCAAACACCCAAGAGAGAAGTGTCAGCGCACTGAGGTGTTCTACATAAATGGACTGTACCTTTAAAACAGAAACCCATTACTAAATTCTATGTCCAGACTGTACCTCTTGGGTCTACCTGTCCTAGGTTGCATGGAAGAAGATGACACAAGTAAAGGAAACCCCCAGAGTCAAGGGAGGCTTATGGGAGAAGCATCATCCACAGAGAACCCACTCTAGTCAGGTATGTTAGCCAGCTTCCTCTTATAATCAAATATCTCAGACCATTAGCTCATAAAGACAAAAGATTCTTTTGGCTCGTTGTTCTAGACATTCCTGCCCAAGATCATATGATCCCCTTTCTCTGAGCCTCTGAAAGCCAAGCACACTGGTACAAACTTGTGTTAGACTCTACTGCTTTTCAGGAGCCAGAAGGAAAACAGAAATACTGGGGTGCCCGGTGGCACACTTTAAACAACCTAGGGACTTCCAGGTAGGCCGCCAAGTCCTGAAAGTTCACACAATTTTCAGAAAGTGCCACTTAGGAAACCAGACCTTCAACATATGGATCTTTGGGGAAGACTATTTAAGTGGGATCTGTATTGGAGACTCCTACTCTGCTGATCCCAATCTGTCCTCTGAAATTTAAGCTGAGCTTATGACGACTGTGATTGTCAATTCAACATAATCTAGACTCATCTGGGATATAGGTCTCTGGGGTTGCCCGTGATGGGTTATCTCAGTAGCCTTAACTGATAGGAGAAGAACCATCTTGACCATATGGACAGAGCTGTTCCCAAGGTAGAGGATCCTAGATTGTATAAAATGGAGGCAATGAGGCATGCATTAGGAAGCATTTGCCTCTCTGTTTCTTGACTGTAGATGTAATTCCAGCTTCCAGAAGCCTCTGCTGCCTTGAATTCCTAGATATGGTTGACTGAACTCAAGAACTATGAACCAGAATGAATCCTTTCTCTTTCATGTTGCTCTTGTTAGAATATTTTATCATAGCAACCGGGGGAAAAAAGACCAAAACACTATGACAGCAACTCAGATAAGACGAAATGTCCTAGCTCACTTCCAACTTTATGGAAACTTGTCCTAGCTTACTTCTGACTTTATGTAGACTTGCATCTGAACTAACAGTGATGCAAGAACCTTCTGTCTCTAAAGGGAAGATGGAGTGTTTCACTTTAAGTCTCTCTCTCCACATTGGCTAGAGAATAGGTAGAAACAGGAGTTGTGTCATAGACCATAAGCTAGATGCCATGCTGTGATCTAGACACCATGCTGTGATGGAGGAGAGCAGAAATAACAAGCTAAGGACCTAGCTATCCAACATTACCAAGGTATCTCTGCCTTGGTTGTATCCACACTGCCATGTAAGGCCCAGTGTTCCCTAGCTGGAGCCAATGGCATTTCCCCTTTGTTATTTCTGTTAGACTTAACACTACAGTTAGAAGAAATCAAAGGCTGAGACTCTGAGGGATGGATGTCTTAGTCTGTTTCCTGCTGTTTATCACCAACTGGGAAATTCACAGACAATAGACATTTGCTTGGCCTGTGGTTCTGGAGATAGAGAAACTCAAGCTCATGGTGGTAGTAGTATCCAGTAAGTGCCTTCATGCTGAATCATGACATGGTAACTGGACAAGCTTATCGTCAAGACAAGAGCACTGAGGCGAATGAATCCTTCACATCCTAAGATAATTACTTATATTACTGAAAATACCATCAATCTGTTCCCCAGAGCAGAAGCCTCAACACCTCATAGGATCTGTAAGGAACCACCTCATTTGGCTCTTTCAATGACAAGATATTTTCACTACTAGTTCTCAATGAGACATCAAACCACAGCTTGGTTTTATCAGAATGTTTTAGTTATAAACAAGAGAACAGAACATAAATTAAGCTTAAAAAATAGTAATTACCCATCCCTAGAAGCAGGGCAGGTACGGCTGCTGTGTCACATGTACATCAGTAGGGGGCAGAGAGGAGAGAGGCTGTGACTGTGCTCAGTGTTCTGACCTGTGAACATCTGAATGATCAGTAGCCTAACATTCCCTGAAAAAAAGAAAAAAAAGAGGAAAAAAGAAGCAAAAAAGCAAGAGCCCAAGATGGCAAACAGTCAGGCACTATGCAGGCTGTTGGTGGGGTGGGGTAGGCAATGCTTGAGATGACCCTTGCCCAGGGTCATAGTACTCCTGAAACCATTCCTGAGTTGACCCCAAATACTTAGACACCCCAGGCACCACTAAAAGGAGCAAGTAAGTGGTGAAGAAATGGAAGAGAAATAGAAACAGAAGGATGAGGACACAGTGAGATAGGTAGAACTAGAGACTGGAGGGTAGTCAGGGACAGTCTAATGTGGGCAGCTGGCGTTGCCACCCGGGACCATAGTGGGATCCTGACCAGTGCTTCCACTGGGGCCACATCTGGATCCATGGACCTGCAGTAGCAAGGATCTGTTACCACCAAAGGCCAGGCAGACATCCTTGGTCTGAGCTGCCTGATGTCATGTCGATATCTGAGAGCTGTGCAGAACTGACCTCAACCTAACCTGGCCACCATGGGAAATCTGGCTCTGTGAAATGAGAGCAGGGACGCTGACCCCAAGACATGGCCTTGCCTCCTGTGTGGCAGCAAGAAGGAGGGAGAGACACCTTCCTACCCCTGCCCACTCCCCAACTGTGGACAACAGAACTGGCCCTGAAATCATGAGAGCAGGAGAGCTGTCCCTGCCCCTCACTAGCTATAGTACTAGGGAGAGTGGCCCTGTACCTCACCTGGGCAGCACAGTAGAGCTGACTCTGGCTGTGGGGACAGGTACAAGTTAACCCAAGGCCATGAGCATGGGAAAACTGGCTCCGCCAGTTGTCTGCCATGCTGTGACATGGGCAGGGGAGAAATGACCTCCCCTCTTACCCCTTGCCACCTACAGCAGGCAGGGGATGTAGCCCTGAGACTCACCTGCTACAGCATTTGGGAGAGCTAACCCTGCAGCTCACCTAGGCAGCACAGAGAGCTGTCTCTGGATGTCTCTGAGGGTAGGCTGGCCCCCAGGGCATGAGAGTGGAAGAGCTGGCCCCTAGGGCATGAGAGTGGAAGAGCTGGCTCTGCCTCTTGTCTCCTGGGCAGCAGCACGGATGAGGGAGAGATGCCTTCCTCACCTCCATCATCCCTTGCTATCTTTGACAGACAGAAGAGCTGGCCCTGGGGTCATGAGACTCGGAGAACTGGTCTTGTCTCTCACCAGTGGCAAAACTTAGAACAGTGGGCCCTGTGCCTCTCATGGGCAGCAGGGAAGAGCTGGTTCTGGTAATGGGTGTTACTGGTGGGGATTGCCAGGCCTGAGGGCATGTGAGTGGGATAGCTAGTGGGCTGGCCAGCTCAGATACCTCTCAGGCCCAGACCCAGGACTTTGAGTTGGCCCATCTTATCAATGAACTGCTGGCATGCATGAAGGAGTCGGTCCTACAGATCCAAAACTCCAGGATCATCATGACACAAGGCAACAACAGACTATCTGAGAAGAGTCCCAGTGAGGTTCCAGTATTGGTGGAGTAGCAGAAGCCAGAGACCTTGTAGCAGACCAAGAAGTCATTGCAATAAACATTTCCAAGCAAAGAAATGTGGACAAAAGGGTAAACTGTGGGACACACTGAGACACATTACAGCTTCCACAATGAGATTTTTTTTCTCTGTTGGGGGAGAAGTTGCAAGGGTAGAGGGTGTGTACAAGGGAAGGGGAAAATGTGTGAAATTGATATAACTTCACAAAAAAGCAAAAGCTTTAAAAGGGTAATAGAAAAAGTGGCAGAGGATGAGGATAAAATGAAAATTTCTGAGATAATTTTGTGAACATGGAAGTTCTTGTGTGGCAGTTCAGGGGCCTTTGACTGTTTAGAGATACAACTTCAACTTGTAGATATACCTCAGCTCCTACTTCATAGATTAGGACTTTGAGGTTAAAACTTTGGAATAAGCTGAAATTCCTTTCTCTGACCTATGAAAAGATTGATGAACAAAAGTATAATTATTTGACTTATAATTAAATAAAAAACTAGTTTTTAAAATGACTGGTAACTGTTAAGTGAAGAAGTAAGGGTGACTTTGAGTCTAGAATATTGACTCTCAATTTCACATGTCCTACAGACAATATATTCTTACTGGAGTGAACTACTTACAATAGTCAACTACTTATGGTAGTAGTAAACTACTTACGATAGCGCCCTACTTACGATTGTGAACTACTTACGACTGTGAACTGCTTATGGTAGTATACTACTCATAGTAGTGATGTACTACTTATGATAGTGAACTACCTACAATGATGCACTACTTACAACAGTGAACTACTAACAGTAGTGAACTATCTATAATAGTGCATTACCTATCCTAGAGAACTACCTACAATAGTGCATTACCTATCCTAGAGGACTACCTACAATAGTGAACTACTTACATTAGTGCACTACTTACAATAGTGAACTAACATTCAACTTTTGTACTTTATTTTCTACAGCCAGATGAGAAACATAATGAATGATTAGGGAATTCTAAAGAACAGTTAAATAGCAAACAAACAGAAGCTATCTTAACCTGTTTTTATGTTGATAGTGATTTGTTTAAATTACCTTTAGAGAGATCATTAGTTTAGGGATTGAATCTTGCACGGGATCTCCAGTGTGTCTCCGGAGCTTTGCTCTGAGAATCCCGAGGGGTACTTTTGTGACCCACGTGACAAGCAAATGAAGACTTTGGCATCCAAAGGAAAATGTCAGAGACAAAATTAATTAGAAAAAAAATTTATGTCCCTGTTAGAACTGAGCCAATATGCTCACCTTTGTTAATTTTAAAACCCAAGATATTATCTGGAAATAGCTTCCTTATAATAAGAAGGCTGAAGTAAGCCCCGTTAAAAGTGTGTGCTGTCATTTTAGTTTTTCTCTGTGTAAATGATTTCTATTGTTTTTGTCTTGTTTCGTTTTGTTTTGTTTATTAAAAAGAACTTTCTACTCTAGTTCCATGGTTATATAGGTGACATCTGTGATTATTGTTTTAGTTTCAAATAGTTTTGCTGGTCTCTGATTAAAGTCCCTTACTTCCAATCCATAAGCTTTTAGAAACTAGAAAGAGCCTTAATTTTTATATTCTATTTGTGTGTGTGATGTGTGTGCTTGTTAGTATGTGTTCATGTGTGTGTATGTGTAGGTGGTGCAATAGTATGTGTTCATGTGTATGTATGTGTAGGTGGTGCAATAGTATGTGTTCATGTGTGTATGTGTAGGTGGTGCAATAGTATGTGTTCATGTGTGTGCATGTGTAGTATGTGTTCATGTGTGTGCATGTGTAGTATGTGTTCATGTGTGTGCATGTGTAGTATGTGTTCATGTGTGTGCATGTGTAGTATGTGTTCATGTGTATGTATGTGTAGTATGTGTTCATGTGTGTGCATGTGTAGTATGTGTTCATGTGTGTGCATGTGTAGTATGTGTTCATGTGTGTGCACGTGTAGTATGTGTTCATGTGTATGTATGTGTAGTATGTGTTCATGTGTGTGCATGTATAGTATGTGTTCATGTGTGTGCATGTGTAGTATGTGTTCATGTGTATGTATGTGTAGTATGTGTTCATGTGTGTGCATGTGTAGTATGTGTTCATGTGTATGTATGTGTAGTATGTGTTCATGTGTGTGCATGTGTAGTATGTGTTCATGTGTGTGCATGTGTAGTATGTGTTCATGTGTATGTATGTGTAGGTGGTGCAAATGCCAAAGGTTGATGTGATGTGTCTTCCTTTGACTACTCTCCACATGAGGTTTTGTTTTTGTTCGGTTTTGTGTTTTTGTTTTTGTTTTGTTGTTTTGTTTTGTTTGACAGGTTCTGTCACTGAACCTCAACCTCATCAGTTTACTCAGACTGGCTGGCCAGTGAAGTTCAAAGATCCTCCGGCCTCCGGGTTATTGCTTTTTATGTGGGCTCTGGGGACCCAAACTTAGTCTCTGAAGCTTACGTAGCAGGTGCTTTACTCCCTCTAGGCTGAGAACCTATTTTACATGGTCTCACCAAAATGTAGTGATGTTAGATACACGTGTGTAATTTTTATCTTATATATTATAAAAATTAAAATTAAAATGTGTAGTGTCTTATTTCAGCTTTAAATGTTTCTACGTTTCTACAAAACATAGAAAACGTAAATTGCAGAAATTAAAAAAAAAAAACAAAACATTGGAGTGATCCCTCAACATGTATGGGGCCCTGAGTTCCATTATTAGTACAACACCATACACATACACACACACACACACACACACACACACACACACACACACACTATTAAAGTGTGATTACGCACTATGCACTCCAGGTAACACTTTTCCGGAAGTCTAGGATTCGATAAAAGCCTCCATCAATAGTCAAAAATCAGCAAACTTCAAGAAACAGTATTGAGAATTTAAAGTTTAATTTCCATCGTCATGACGTATACAAGAAATATAGGAGCTATAAGAGACCATCTGACAGGCAGAAGGCAGGGGAATCTTCCATGATAGATCTGGATTGATTGATCGATCGATTGATCAAGGCAACACAAAAATAAACAAGAGACACATCTCTACGGAAGCAAGCTGTCCTTTAACCAGAGCATCGAAGGGCAGCTAAGAGGCCCTCCATCCAGCTGCCTTAGTTCTGAGTCCTTAAAAATGCCCAGAGTGACAAGACGAGAGTCAAGTTGGATGACTTGTCAGAGGTCACGCAGGCCACCTGAACCAGCATTGTTACGAGTTTGGAGGCACAGACCTCATCAACTGCTTCCAGGACGGAAGCAGCATAGAAAAGGGTTGCAGCTAGATGCCTCAGAAGCCGCTTGATCTAGGACCCATGATAAAATATAACAGAGGCCAAAGGTCCAGAATGTAAGTCAACCATATAACAACAATATACATCGTTGGAGTGTGTAATACAAGTGAGGTTACATCTGTGATATACAGAAACTCAGACTCTTCATGCAATTGCAATTTTTACTGAAAGTGCAGTTAAGTTGGAGCAATTTTTGCTCTTATTAGAAGAAGAAAACCATCTAAAGAACCCTTCAGGCTTTGTCGTGTTTGTTAATAAGACTGATAATTTTTGTCACTGTCATCAAACACAAGATATGTGGCTGTGGTTGGGTGGAAGAGCTTCAAACAGTGTTTTATGGGCCAGCATAAATTCAGAATCAGTCATTAGATACCCCCTATCACAACCTATAAGGGAAAGCTAAGAGACAAAATTAATAAGGAAAAAATAATAGCATCATGAGTAACCTAGGTTTGTTTGTTTAGTGGGGCATAAGGTAACTGTAAGAGGAGAAGGTAACTGTAATGAGCTGTTTTCTATATCAGACTCCAGTATAAGGAATGAGCACCCAGAAACTTCCTAAGAGGAATCAGTTAAAGTCAGCATTTAACTGGCAGTTTAAAAGAGAAGCAGAATCCAATTGGACCCTTTTATAGGACTGTCTAGCAGCATCCCAAGGACACACTTAGGTAGCCTGAATAGTTCCCCAACCCTTGTGTATGATGACAGAGTGCCTGACAGCTTCCTTTAGCCAGGGAACATGGATGTTTAGGGTGCTGAAAGACACAGGACATCTGTGAGAAATGTTCCACAGTGAGTGAAGGCAGCTTTCGGATTTGCCCTCACCTTTTAAGAAGATGGCTTATTTTTCTCAGGTGTGGATAGACATTATAGTACTGAGGTAGGCCCCAGTCTGGTCCTACATCTGGGTAATGTATACACAAAAAAAGAATCACTAGTCGGAAATAGATTTTTAAATAACATTTTATATAGTTAAATATAACATCTGAGGACTGTAGTTCCCTGAACATTTTAAGAAACACACTGATCATTTTAATGTTGTCATATTTCCCAGCTTGTGTTAAAGACTATGTAGGTACTCCAAAGGAATTTCTGTTTTATAGAATTAAGGCCAAGTGTGGATCCAGTCCGTGGGGTTTGTGAGGCATCTCAGGCTCCTGGAGCCTTTCTTTACTAGCTGTTCATCTATGGGAGGATAGGTCAAATTCCTTGCCTAGCCTGAATGTGGCTTTCCCCGACCCTCTATATAGACCAGATGCTCGTTAGAATTCATCAGGTGGAGCCCCCACAGCCTCCTTAAACAGGTGGCTTCCAACAGTTACAGAGCATTTCTAGAGATGGTCCACAGCCTCTTGGATGGTTAGGGGGTAATTATTTTCACTTTTAATGAAATATTTTAGTGAAAAATATATTTTCAGTCCCTCTGATCATACGAGAATAACCTCTAGGTACAGTTATTAAACAAGCAGATGGGCAGTTATACCAGTATGGTACTTTTTAACAACTGTGTATAACCAATATTTTATATTTCAATAGTTCAATAATCAAAATTTTAAATAGATAGTTCCAGTTCATTTCATTTCATCCAGTTCTTGTAGTGGCTCATCTTTGACCCTTGAAACTATAGTGCCATCTATATTATCTCTAAATCTCACTCTTGTGTATCTTAAATAACTTAGAACTTTATAACTTGTATAGGTCAGGAGCCATCGTAGCACAAGCTCATAACTAGCAGGTGATCTTCCTGAGATGGTCTGCCTCAGATTAAAATTAGCCATGACAGATTTATTCTCATAGACAAGTCCCAGGAGAAAATCATTTTAGGAAAAAGTCCTGCTATTAATATGCTTTTCCTGTTGTTATTATTAAACATATATGATAATCACTAGGTATTAGCCCACCTTTTTTGAGCAGTTTTACGAAGATGTACTATCTTATAGTCATGCTATATAGACAAATAGATGACTCCTCAATTCTTTATGATGATCCTATAAGCATTCCCAAAATTATATCAGTATTTATTAAGTTCTTTTATAGTAGGACTGCTACTAGGTCTTTTTCTGATAGTCAAAACTGCAATGAGAACTCTACCAGTCTCCCATGTGTCACCAGTTAATTACCTCTTATATAGTAACCAGACTTTCTACTACTCAGAGCACATTCCAAGAGGTTGTAAAACCATTAACCAAACGTCATTAAAAGGGTAGAAGTTCTTTTTTTCTCTATGCAATAAAGATTTGAGCTCACTTTTCATCCAGAATGAGTGAGTTCTTTCTGCATTGGTGCTTGGTCTTTTGCTCCATATACATTTGTATGTGGATGTGTGTGTAAGTATGGATATGTGTGTGTATGTAATTGTGAAAATGAATACAAGCTGGACCCAACTGTTTTGAATAGAAATGTATAAATGTGCATACATGAATCTGTATATTATGAATGTATGTGAGTTTATGCACATTTGCTTGTATAAAACTTTTTCCTTCTGCAAGTGTTATTCTCTTCTCCTGGTTCAATAGAAGTTCATTGCTCCAAACTTCCCCCTAGCCTGACAAGCAAAGAGGCATCTGGACAACAGGGAAAAGGCTCTAGCAATTAATCCTTTACTCAATCTCCTGCTGTTTTAGGATGGGGTGCTAAATGCCAGGGGCTTGCAGTTTCTGGCCTCAGAGGAACACACAAGGCAGGTCAGTCACAGTAGCTAAGTAACTTGAGACTTAGATAAGTAAACTTTTTATTATTATACAGCAACCCAAAATATCCTGTAAGACAAAATCTTAACCACCATATCTTGTAAGACAAAAATCTTCCCCCTCCACTGCCTCAAGGAGAACCAACAAGAAGGAAGACCACACGGGGACTGCCCCCCTGGGACATAAGCTTTCTAGCTTTCTTTCCCATCCTGGAAACACCCATTCATCTTAATTTGGAACAACAGTGCTATGCTTACATAATCAGGTGATACTGGAAAGAATGGATGTATTCTAAGGAGACACTCTTGCACCCTCTTTGGCTACTAGACTATTGAAAGAACAGACCCCAAGGAATGAAAATTTCCCCAGCAATCTCCTGTTGTGAAATGAAATGGCTGGATGCTTTAGGATATCCAGAGAAGGAACTTGTCTCCTGAAGAAAGATTTACAACTTGTCGGCAACCTTGCAGGAGATATGGAGCTGAGACAAAAGTGGGGAGGAGGGTACCTTATAGCCTGCTTAGTTGTGCAAATCTCTTGCTTCCTCTTTAAACCCTGCTCTCAAGTCAGGTCTATCCAAGATGAACTTCTTGGAATTAAGTAATCTCTATCCCTCTTTCCAAGGTGGCCACATTTAATAAAGCATCCCCCGCCCCACCCCCACCTCATGATTTGACTGTTAATTTGACTCCTTTAATTGACTTAATAATGGCAGGTGCTGAATCTGGCTAGTTGGGACACAGGTTGTGAACTTTAAGTCTGGTAACACTTTCACTTTTGGTGTGTTTCAGTGTTTGTTCTTTTACGACCATCTTATACAAACTCATTAAATCTCTGTCCCCCAAGGCTGTCTCGCTTTGGCTATGCTCTGTAACCTACAGTTGAGGAGAAATCTTGGTGAGAAGCTACCTTCTCACTGACTAGATGCTATTCCCTCCCTGTTCAAGATCACCAACTTCCTTGGGGTAAATTCATTCTCCTTAGCAAAGAAATAAACAGCATCTCTCCCATCTGAAAACCAAATCCGCTGGCATCCACTGAAAAACAAAACCCCATGTCACTGAGCCCCCTGCATCATGAGTGAGCAGTGCAGCTTGCTCTACAGGACTGGTTACCTAATGACACTCCTGTGAGAATCACATTCACCCCTACGGCCAGTGACTTCTGTGAGTGCAAGATATCTTCCTAATATCTGAAATGTAGGTTTGACTTCTCAGACTTCTCATGTCCTGCAAGGAACTCCTGTTCTCTCACTGGGCCTCCAGGGACCAGCCTCATCTCTAAAAAGCAGCTCACCTCTCTAGTCAGGAAGACAAATTATCTCCTGTTTAGGTTTGCTGTGTATTGTAATGCTAAACAAATACTGGCTTCCAACGCCAGCTTGCCTCCAGGGAGGAGAGAATCCCAAGAAAAATGTGACCTTGCTCCTAAATTTGAAACTATTGGTTAAATAAAGATCTGATAGACTGAAAAGACATAGGCAGGGTTTGGGGTTCTAGGGCTTGGTGTAGGAGGAGAACCACAAGGAGAGGAGAAGAAAGTGTAGGGAGGAGGAAGCTGCTTTTGGGGAGGGAATCATGAAAACATGGCCATGAGGGCTGGCCAATTAGAGTTAAGACCCGCCCAGATGGAATATGGCAAATTATAAAGTGGGGTTACTGATAGGAAAATAGATTCTAATAGCATAGAGGGTAGATATCTGCCCATCTCTAGTATTGATTATAGCTTATTATAAAAACAAAGTGTAAGTGTAGGAACTGAATGATCAAAGGCAGGGTGGAAACCCCATGATTGACATTAAATATTTTCTACAACAATCTCCAGCTCAATTTGTCAGGAATTCCACATTACGATTCAAAAGATGTCCTCAGGATCCTAGTATCACCAACTCCATGCTCATCATCTTGCTTAAAACCAGTGTGTGTGGTATGTGTTTGTGTGCGCATATGTTGGCTTATGCATGTGTATATGCATGTGTGTGTGAACATGTGTGGGTGTGCATGTATATGTACATGTATGTGTATGAGTGCATGTTTATATGAGTGTGTGCACATGTGTACATGTGTGTTTATGTGCATATGTGTGCTTGTGTATGAATGTGGACATGTGTATGAGTGTATATGTATATGTGTATGTGAATGTGTATGTTTGAGTGTGAATGTGTATATGCATGTGTGTGAACATGTGTGGGTGTGAGTGCATGTGTATATGAGTGTGTGTGAACATGTGTGAGTGCACATATGTGTGCATATGTGTGCCTATGCCTAGTATGAATGTGTACATGTATGTGAGTGCATGTGTATATGTGTGTGTGAATGTGTATGTGTGAATGTGTTTATGTAAACATGTACACACATGTATGTGAGAAAAAGGGACAGGATCTCAAGGTAGCCAAGGTTGCCCTTGAGCACAAATCCTCCTGCCTCTATCTCCTGAGTGCTAGGAGTTGTACATGCAGGGCCATGCCTAAATATTCCCCAGTAAACTTTAGTTTATCTTCTTGATCTCTTCTCAGTAGAGCAGCGAAAGCAAGATTTTAAAAATGTATTTTACTTGCCATGACATTTGCCTTTTAAGAATGCTTAAAGTGTGCAGGAGAGAATTAATCATCATAGAGGCATTACTGTACAGCAGACTTCTGTTTATAAGGATGTGGGAAATTGTTGGCAGGAACACAAAATGGTGCCATTGCTTCAGACACCTGGGCTAGACAGTGAGTTTAAGTCTCATTTTATATACACAGGAAGACCCTAACTCAGAACAATAACCACAACAAAACTAAAATCATTATTCCTAAAAACATTAAAAATGTGTTCATTATGTAGAATAGAAATGCAGTGGAAATGCAGGTATTCAACCAAAAGAACTGAGAGAAATGCCTCAAATGTTTAACAGTATTCTAATATGCATTGTTCCACTACTTACAGTGTCAAGATGTGGAAGCAACATGGATTACAAATAGAGAAGGAAATATGATATCTGTGCATATATTTGTATATCTACACATGAAATATTAATCCCTTAAAGGAATTCCTGTGATATGTGATATTAGCCCTCCTTACGACATTATGTCAAATGGTGTCTTAGGGTTTCATTGCTGTGAAGAGACACCATGACCACAGCAATTCTATTGGGCCTGGCTTATAGTTTCAGAGGTTTAGGCCATTAGTGGGAAGCATGGCAGCTTCCAGGCAGACATGGTGCTGGAGAAGGAGCTGGGAGTTCTACATCTTGATCTGTAAGAAGCAGAGAGGGACTGTCTTCCACACTGAGCATAGCTTGAGCATTTACATGAGACCTCAAAGCACTCCTCCACAGTGATACGCTCCCTCCAGCAAATCCACACCTACTCCAGCAAGGCCACACTTCCTAAGAGTGCCACTCCCTATGGAACAAGCATTCACACCTATGAATCTATGGGAGGCATATTTACTACGAATGGCATGAGCAAGTCAGAAAGATAAACAGCCAAAGATTCCATTTAGATATCTGAAATAGTCACTTAGTCACAACAGTGCTTAGCCTTAGGGGCTACATCAGTATCTGCTTTCCTTGTCAAAGCTCAGAGACCTTTGCAGAAGATAAAAAGAGCGGAGGCAGTGGAGAGAGAGCAGGGAGGGGTGTCGTGACGTGCTCGCTGTCTTCTGGACACGGCTGTAGCACATAGCCACTCACAGCAGCTGAGGTTACCTGCCTAACACCTGGAGAAGATGGAGCCAGTTACCAATCCCAGCAGGAGTAGAGCTACCTAGTCAGACTGAAGCTGGGGAGCTAGTGCAGCTGATGGCTGCTAGAGGGGATTCATTTTTCTGTGGGGATGGCGGGGAGCAGTTACTAGTACACTCATGCTCCAGAAGAGTAATAGGCAGAGCTAGTTGACTCAGTAAGTTGTAAATGAGTAAATAAATAAATGGCATGCTGTGAGGAGGGAGGTGAGTGGGGCTGCTCCTGGGGAGAGGGGAAGGTGGGTGCCTGTGAGCAAGATACATCCTATAAATGTAAAAATTCAAAGAAAAACATATAAAGGCTACAGAGAAACAGAAGCAAAACCAGAAAATAAAGTAGTCACTGATGAAATGAGAATGGTGGTTATGGCTGGTAAAGTAGCCATAAAGGCCACGCAAGAAAATTTCCTTCTGGTCTGGTAGAACTGTAACAGACCACCTGGGCAGGCCAATCTCCTCACCACAGGACCATCCCAAGGGAGCATGTTAAACAGATAGGTGGGTTCATTTTTTTGTTTTTTGCTTTTTATTTGAATGAGATACTGAGCTCTTCACTCTCAGAATCACCCCTACCCCCGCTCAGCCACTAAGTAGAATTTCTTCCATTTTCTTTTTTCTGCCACTTTCAGATGCTGGCCAGAACCTTAAAATACTTTTTTTCTGACACTCTGAGCTTTCTTACTCTTTCCATAAAGACCCCGTCCCCTCTGCCTACTGCCAGGTGGTGGGTGTCTTTCTATGCTCAAAAGTAAGCAGCATGGCTTCTTCCATCCTTCTCCTCCTGGCAGCTGCTGAGGTTCAGTCTGCTTGTCCTGTAGGGTTTTCTTTCTGAATCCGAATGAAATTATCCTAATCTTCCCTTTAAGTCCATTCTTGAACTCTTTCGCTAATAAGAAACCCAAGAGGTGGCCCTGTTTTCTCTGTGTAGCCCCATATTGAAGAATGGGGCTCCTCAGAGGGACAGACTGACTCTTTACAAATTTGTCTGTTCACATCACTAGCAGAATTAAGAGCCAATGACCTACTGTGTCTTGTCCAATCTAGACTCCCTCTGAATTTTCAGGTCCTCTTTATCACTATGCCCTGCCTTAGAGCCCATGTCTCAGCACAAAGCAAATATGTGGTCACAGACCAGACTGAGCCTAAAACTCAGCCCAGCATTTACTCAAACGAGACTGAGTGGACTCATCTAAGTCACCGCATGCCCAGCACCAACCACATCCTACTGTGCACCACGAGATAAGATGGGCTTGTTTGATGGTGGCTACCAAACACAGCCATTTGAGCGCTCCAGTTAGTGATGTGGTACGCAGCACCCTGCCCACAGCTCGGGCCCCCTTGAAGGCCCTTCCCCTACTAGCTGTTGGAACTGAGTTTACTTCAAGAGCAGAAGCCCTCAGGTGATCTGCCTTCTCCAGCCCTCTCCTCCCATATGCCCTGTTCATCACTCCTCCTGTTGTGGGTGCTCACCCTCACCCCCTAACACCTCACATGGTTGTCCTGGCCTTCTAAAATCCCACTCTCATGAGTCAGCAAATTCTTCCACCCACTCCAAACCTTCCTCCTACCACTTTCTCTTAATTGAAACTCCTCTGACCTCCGCAGGCAGCAAACCACTTTAGCTCTCAAGCACGGGCTACTGTGTGTACTCTCTAGATCCATTTATCAAAGCTGGGAGGCAGAAGAACCTCTCCGTCCTCCTCCATCCCAGGCTCAGAAAGTTCACCTTTAAGAAAAGGCATACAAGTATTTACTCTAAAGCTCAAATCAAATATGCATCTGGAAATATCCAGCCATCGCGTGTGTATGTGTGTGTGTGTGTTCTGCATAGGTATCTCCTCATACATTTATACATATAAATAGACTTGTAGCAGCATCTTATACGATCACACACAAATACATACATATGCCTGAAAAATCAGGAAAAAAATAAAAAACATATATGTTTGTTCACATGCATTTTTGTTATAAAATAATATACTGTTCGCATTCCTTTATAAAAGCTTCTGATATAATTAGACATATAGCAAAGTTTCACAAAGCAGATTGATGAGTTATTACAGAGTTAATACAGAATTTACTTCAGACTCGGCATATCCAATGGGCTTGAAAAAGGCCTGACTGAATGTATGCATTAAACTGGTTCTACACCTTCCTGTGTATTTCATTATTCAGTTAGAAATCTATGGGTTCACTACCCTGTGCTGAGCTCCGACCACAGTTGCGAAACCCTGGGCTCCTTTGCAGTCTGATGAGAGTACCTCCATACGTCCCTCCCCAGTCTGTCAGAAGTCATTAGGAGACTGTAGCTTACTGACTGTAAGTCTGTCACAGAGCCTTGCTGGTTTGGGACTGTACTGTTCTCATGCATGCCAAACAGCAACGCCCTGACTCTCCTCTCTCCTTGTCATTCTGCCTGCAGGGCAGCCCGGTGGGGAGCTGGTGCAGCCTCTTTAAGCAGAGCTGGTAATCTTAACAGGTGGAGTATCATTGGAGGTAGTATTCCACTACCCTCCTGTGGAATACTGTCCTCTGGAGGTGTTCTGGCTTTAAGCACTATGAGCGTTCTTCATGCCACTTCCCTCAGCCCTTAGGTTTCTTCTTCTACCTCCGGGCCAAACATCGCAGTCATTTCCGCTGCTGATAATTGATTGTTGGTCTTCATGGTCTCCAAGCTTCCAAGAGGATACCTGTTCACCCCTTGGGATTAGGATTGCCAGGTTTAGTAAATAAGATTATACAACCCAACTAATACCAGTCCTAGGTATGCAACTGTATAGCTCTGTATCCTACCACAGAGACACTAGTATGCCATGCTTATTGGTGCATTATGCACAGTAGTAAGAAAAATGGGGCAGTCTCAATATTCATCAACAGAGTAATACAGAATGAAAATGTGATACATATACACAGTAGAATTTTGTTCAGCTGTCAAAGAAAAATGAAATTAACAAGAAGATGAGTGAATTCAGAAAGACTTACCTTAACCAAGGTGACTCAGAAAGACAAATATTTCATGTTCCCTCTGATAGGGGGACTCTGGTATTTAATGTTCATATATGTGTATATGTGCTGATTAGTGCAAACACAGGCCATGAATTTAGAAAGACCACAGGGAGAAGGAAAGTGGTGTTGAGGGTGTAGAAGATGGCAAGAGAACCATTTGACGAGAGCATGGAAAGGAGCCCATTGCAGGTTAGAAGGGCACAGGAAAGGCCTGGGGTGGAAAGAGGGCAAGCTTTCAGAGAATCAACAAAAAGAGATTTAGTTAAACACACACACAGACACATGCAGAGAGATACACACAGAGATACACATAGAGACACACACACACAGAGATACATACATACAGAGGTATACACACACACACACACAGAGATACACACAGAGAGACACACATACACAGAGACACACACAGAGATACACACAGACACACACAGAGATACACACAAATATACAGAGAGACACACACACACACAGACACACAGACAGACAGACAGACAGACACACACACACACACACACACACACACACCATCCTGTTAAACTTGAGTTTCAGATGAACAACTACTCTCAGCTTAATTACGCTGCAAATAAGACATAGTGTTATTCGATCTCTCAGCTTTCTGTGGAATCCTCAACAGGATCTGAAATTCTCTAACCCCAGAAAGCATTTCCAACTCACTTTATTCTTAGTTTTATATTCTTTTCTTGGTATCAAATAACCTCAAAATACTGTACTGGGGCTCTCCCATCTCATGCTTGAGCTTGCTAGTAATGACTGCAGCTCCTTCCCAGTGTATTTCTCTTACTTCCATTATGAGCTCCAGACAAAATTCCCAGGCAAACTGTGCTGGGACTTAAGCCTCATTGTTGGCTTGGAAGCCAGGGAAGGTGACAGTGGCTCCTACCGTTCTACAGAGCGAGTCCTACAGCATCACTGAGCACGAGGGAACCCACGTCTTCTTACAGGAGGTGGGAATACTCACTCTGGAGGTTCTATGAGACTGCATGAGGCCACTGAGCCAGCACCCTTTAGAATTTGCATTTTATGCACCATCTCATATTTGGATGCCAAGCTCTCCCAACCAGGGTGCTAACTAGTGGTAGGCTGCCAAGTGTTAAGGCAAACAAACAAACAACTCTCTGAAAAGGACTCATATTATTTCTTGATTCTCAGCAGGCCATGGTGGTCTACTGCTGATTTCAAGGTACCAGGATGGTGCCATTAAATGTGAAACTGAAGAGATACTAATGATTAATTAGCTCTTATGAGCCAGGAAGAAGAATGCTCAGAGCACCACCGGCCAAGCCTTTAGCTGGTCCTGGGGTGGTGTGACTCTGAATAACAGGCCCATATCTCTAGCACAGTTGTGTCCACTAATCTATTGCAGGAGAAAATGGCTCTCTGGGAAATTACAAAGAGAACTACTGCCTCACCTCCTTCTCTTGTTAATGGTGCTCATCCTCTGATGATCACTCCACAGGAAAACAAAACCGCTTAGCAGAGACCACCGAACGCTGCTGTCTTTAAAGGCCTTGTCTCCTTATGCATTTTAAACTCACAAATAATTTCACCTGCCAAGGTGGTCACCTTCTCCGCCATTTCCCAGGTATCATCAGTGAAATAGTTAGCTGTATTGGACCAGGTGACAGTCTTCAGCTGTTTTGATCTTGAACTGAGTAGAGTCTGGAGCAGGAAAGAGCTGTGGGCAGGGAAGGCAGAAGGCCAGAGGCCATACTTTAGGGAGCATGTTCTCTCAAACAATAGGAGGAGGAAGATGCTGACGCAAAATAAAGAGGCAAAGGAGAGGCTGGAGAAGGCCAGAGAATGAAAGACCAGAGAAGCCAAGCGCATCACACTGAAATCATATCATTTCAAAGATTGTTATATGTCCTAGGGACCATGAAAAAGAAGGCACTCTGGCCAATATCCAATTTACCATGTTTAGCTAATACTAAAAACAGAGCCTCTTTTTAATGGAAATTTTTGCATATAAGCCAGGCTGTGACATGTCCCATATAAAGAAGGACTAGCACGGTTCCAAAACCAAGACAAAGAGGCCAGTAATTACAGAAAAGCCAGATAGGCCTTCAGGCAAATGGAAACCCTACTCACAATGAGAAGCCTGGAGCACAGCCATCCGAGGCTCATCATTCCTGACGCTTTGAGAACAGCGTGTCCGCAACCAGCAACCTTGATTTCCACCCCCACCCTCACCCCTACCTCTAAAATTACAGGTCTCTATGATAGCTACCCTTGAAATGTTGGCTATTCTCCACAGCTGCTTTTATATTTTGCGTTTTGGTTTCTTTTCTTTAAAATTGAGACCCTGGACCAAGAGATGATTCAGCCAGGCACTGTGCATCCAAATTTGGATCTTAGTGCCCACACGAAAACTCAGGAGTGAGGGCTCAAACCTATAACCCCATCACTGGAAAAGCAGGAACACAGAGATCCCAGGAATTTACTGGTCAGCCAGTCAAGCCAATTTGTGACCTCTGTGAACAGGGAGAGATGCTACCTCAAAAAAATAAGTTGGATACAAGTAGAGGAAGACCCTTGAAATTGACCTTTGGCCTCTGTACTAATAAACATGTGCACACATATCTGCATGTACACAGGCACACACAAACATGCACTAACACTACACATATGCACATACACATACAATTTTTAAATGGGGGCTTTTTACTGCATTACGGTTATCCAGCTGACATACTCATTGCTCTTAAACTGCCTTGACCACTGGCATTCTGCACTTTAAAGACACCCAAGTTAGGGTTTCAGATGTAGCTCAATGATAAAATATTTGCCAGCAGACAGGTTGTCCCAGGCTTGATCCCCAGCATGACACTGTTAATGAATTAGTTAAAAAAGATTTAGGCAAATGTGTAGGGAAATTCAAAAGCAAGCAAAGAAATACATTCCATGACTGCAGGATCAACGTCAGTCTGAGTGAGTCAGATGGCAAGGTCTCCCTATCCACCCCCCCACGTCCAGTTGGCCACCCTACACCCCCCTCCCGTGGGCTCCAAACGGGGTGAACTCAGAAGAAGCTGCTCTAATGCATCGTGTCTTTTTATTACTTTTTATTGTTTGGTCCTCTGTGCTTCCCTGGTTTTCACATTTTACTCTTTGTCTGTCTTGCAATCTATGTGAGTGTTTTTCTTCAATATGAAGATTTTTCTCTCCATCTTTCTAATATCCTTCTTTCCTCTTTCTATTTTTTTTTAAATTCTACCATAACTCTGCTTTTTTCCTTTTCCTTGAATTTTTTTTTATGTCATTAGGTGCCTTTCGTGTCATTAATTGGTTTAAAGTGTATCTCTGCCTGTGGTTTAATTTGGTGCTGTAGCTGGTTTCTTTTTGTCCTCTCTGAGGGGTACAAGGGATTGAGCCTTTAACTGAGGGCTACTTACTACGTAAGAGATGCAAATTGTTGTCTGTGCCCTGGACTCCTCGCTGCCCGACTCTACCTGCCCTTGGGGGTTGGAGGTGAGGTGGTATAGAGTCAAGGACTCAGACTCCAGGAGCAGGTGAGAAACACCATAGCAAGCTCATCCCAACACTGCTGCAAGTTCCTTTAATACCATCCACCCGTGTTCCATTGGTCCCAAGAAACCATCTCTTTTAAACAGCAGTTCCCGATTGGCTGGCCTTGTCTGTGCTAGCAATCTCTCAGGCAGTCCCTCAATTAGGTCCTCCTGTAGGAGGTGCCTTTGCTGCCACACAGCCCTCACCATTTACATAGAGGTGGCCCTGTCATTCCTGCTACACCAAATAAAACCTGAAGATATATCCATCTCCACAGATGTACAAATCACACGATTGAAAAGACATAAAAAGCAAAGCAAAATGATTCTTCCAACAGATTGTTAACTCCTCAGTAACAAAAACCAAAGCCATGGAAATGGCTAAAATGCTAGGTGAAGAATTCAAATTTTTACTTGTAAAATTATCAGTAGTGACATTCCACTCCCTGGGCCACAATTCAGCCTGCCCCCTGACAGGCCTGCTGCCACCTAGAACAAACAAATGAAATACACCCCGATCCCCTGCCTACTGGGGACCCAGCAAGCCCATCAGTCACAAGGTCTGTACCATCCTCTCTGTGCTCCATCTTCCAGTCCACACCTCTACCTACAATCCTCAGTCTGCACTCCCTCCCAGGCCACAGCTCAGCCTGCCTCCCTGGAGGCCTGCTGCCACCCAAGACAACCAGAGCCTGCTTCCATTAGGGATCATCAGTTCTATATGCAGTCCCAGAGACCTGCTACCACCAGGCACTACTAGACCAGCCAACACCACAGACAACCAGATGGCTAAAGACCAATGTAAGAACAGAATCAACAAAATCCAGGGCAACAAGAAGCTCTGGATATCCTAACGCACTCAAAGGACAAGATGATGACCTTAGGCCAGGCAGTGGTGGTGCACGCCTTTAATCCCAGCACTTGGGAGGCAGAGGCAGGCAGATTTCT
>NW_022196896.1:132912727-132916197 GCF_008632895.1 Mastomys coucha | reverse complement strand
AAGAAAGAAAGAAAAGAAAAGAAAAGAAAAAGAAAAAAGGAAAAGAAAAGGAAAGAAAGGAAAGAAAAGAAAAAGAAAATGAGGAAAAAGACATATAGGAAAATACAATCAGAGACCTCTAAAGAAGAAATGAATACATATATAGAATTACAAGAAAATACAATGAAATAGATGAAGGAAATGATTAAAACTGTTCAAGACCTGACAGTGGAAATAGAAATAAAGAAGAAAACAGAGGAAGCCATAGTAATGGAAAAACCTAGGGAAGAGAACATGAACTATAGATGCAACTATCACCAACAGGGAGAAAGAAAGGAAGAAAGAAAGAAAGAAAGAATGAAAGGAAGAAAGAAAGAGAGAGAGAGAAAGAGAGAGAAAAAGAGAGAAAGGAAAGAAAGGGAAAGAAAAGAAAGGAAAGGAAAACAAAAAGAAGAGAAGAGAAAAGAAAAGAAAAAAACAAAACTTTGGAATAAAGTTAACTAAGTAGGTGGCAAATGTTCAAGCAACGAAGAAAGGAATTAAAGACACCAGGAGATGAAAACCTCCTGTGTTCAGGGATTGGCAGGATTAATATTGTGAAAACACCCGTATTATCTACAGTAGTAGCCTGTAGATACAGCAAGTTTTCAGGCATATTGCATTCCTTGAGACAATATTAGTTGGCCTTAGAAAGGAAGTTATGACATTTGCCACAATGTGAATGAGCCTGAAAGACCTTGAGCTGAGTCAATAATCCAGACGCAAAAGAAAATTAGTGTGTGATCCACTTACAGATGGAGAGTAAATAATGGTTACTACACGCAAAGGTGAAGAAGAAAAAAAAAGGGAGATGTGGAGCAATGCAGGAGGTGCACTGTCCTAGTTAGAGTTAATATTGCTGGGATGAAACATCGTGACCAAAAGCAGCTTGGGGAGGAAAGGGTTAATGTCACTCATGGTTCCATATGACAGTTCTCCTTCAAAAGCAGTGAGGGCAGGAACTCAAGCAGGACAAGAAGCTGGGGGCAGGGGCTGATGCGGAGGTCATAGAGGGATGCTGCTTTCTAGCTTGCTCATCATGGCTTGCTCAGCTTGCTTTCTTACAGCACCTAGGACCAGCAGCCCAGGGATGGCACCACCCACAATGGGCTAGGCCTCCCTCATCAATCACTCATTAAGGAAATGTCTTACAGACTTGCATACGGGCTGATCTTCGGAGGCATTTTCTAAATTGAGGTCCCCTCCTTTCAGATGACTTTAGCCTGTGCTGAATTGGCATAAAACTACACAGCACATGCATTAAATCTAGGACCCAGTGTACAACATGAGTACACAATGTATTAAGTACAAAATACTTTTTGTAAAGTAGTTACTATCTGTTCTTGTCATAACCAAGAAGCTGTGTGATTATAGATATATTAATTTGCTTCACAGCATGAATCAATGTACTGTCTTTCTGAATCCCATAATGTGCTGTAAATCTCAAATGATGCAGAGTGAAATGCATTTTAAAATAATTATAGGAGGCCAGTAAGATTGCTCAGCAGGCAAAAGTGCTTGCAGCCACACCTACTGACCTAAGTTCAATCCCAGGGACCCACATGGTAGGAGAGAACTGACTCCTGAAAGATATCCTCTGACTTATAGACATGTGTGTACACACACAGAGAGTTGAGGACACAGAGATACAGAGAGAGAGAGAGAGAGAGAGAGAGAGAGAGAGAGAGAGAGAGAGAGAGAGAGAAGAGAGAGAGAGGGAAGAGAGAGAGAGAAAGAGAGAGAGAACACACAGAGGGGGCACAGAGATATACACAGAGGGAGAGAGAACACACCACAGAGGGGGTCACAGAGGTACACACAGAGAGCAAGCAAGAGAGAGAGAGAACACAGAGGGGGCACAGAGATATACACACATACACAGACAGACATGCACAGAGAAAGTCACACAAATAATAGACATGTGTATACACAGACACAGAGGCGGGGCACAGAGGGAGGCACAGAGATATACACACACACACACATACAGAGAGAGAGAGAGAGAGAGAGAGAGAGAGAGAGAGAGAAACACAGAAGTGAGCACAGAGATATACACACATACACAGACAGACATACACAGAGAAAGTATGCCCACTGATGCTTGATAAATGGGGGCAGGAGGGTAACGTCTGCCATGCATTTCCCTGCTCCGTACATATGAGTGCTGATGTGAAGAAATTTTTTTCTTTTTCTTTTGGGGGTAGGAGGAGTTTTGGGGATCAAAACCTAGGCCTTGTGCATGCTAAGCAAGCACCTTGCCTAGAAGCCACCATATCCCGTAAGATCTCTTTTTAATTAAGTACGCCTACTGCAGGATGTTCTATCCTTGCACTCAGAATCAGAAATCTCATTTATTTTGTCAAATTGCTTTGACGTTACAAAATGAAGGCAAACTTCTAAAGATAGTTCACGAGCAGAATAAATAAATAAATAAATAAATAAATAAATAAATAAATAAATAAGTGAGTACTTTGTAGAATCCTGGGTTCAAGTGCCTAAGGTTGCTACCACGTCGGCTTTGGGCAGGAAGCTACCTCACCCTGTGTGCCTTGGCTTGGCCATCTGGAAGTTATTCATCCGCATGGAGCTTGTCCCAAATATCAGACCTGGTGCCAGCACAGGGACATGTTTAGGGTGAGGCCTCTGGATTCATGAGTTACCTAAAGCCCGAAACTGTCTTGAACTTCTGAAATTAATAAAAATCACTAAGAAGTGAGTCGAGGTCAGATTACCTGGAAATTTTATGTGCAAAGTGCTGAAGGTTGCCAATTCTCCCAATGACTCACCCTTAGCATACCAACAGAGCGTCCTCTGCGAAGACCAAGGTCCTGTGGGTTTCATCCTCTGCTTCCCCAGCACTGCCCTCTGGACCCCAGGAAGGATGGGCCATGGCTACCTACTGCAGGATGTCCACCCAGTCCAACCCTGATATGCAGTCTTTTGGGAGAGCGCTAATAGGAAATAGGGCAGAAGTCTTCCTCCAGGTTTAGAGAATTGAAAAGATTAATCACCTCTGCTTAGCACACAGCTGCCCTAGCTTGAGGGACTCTTATGACACTGCCGTGGGTATTATTTGGAAGGACGTACACCCTACCCATTTTATTGTTCTCTGTTGTATGGGGACGCCCAGGATCCGGTGAGAAGTAAACACCAGATCCCGTGTGATCCCCAGTGTCCGTAACTTGGCAGGCGCCCAATCCTATTTGCCAGGAGTGTAAAGGACCAAAGGACCAGGCCCGCCCTTGCCCATTTTCTGGTTCTTAAGATAGTTTATTAGTTCTGTTCCAGATTGTGTGTTTGCTTAGTGATTTCCTCTCTGGATCGTATCTGTTTGGGCTTTGAAGGGAAAATGATATATTTGTTCTGGTTTAAAAGACATAAACCAAATAGTGTTCGGCTGGCTGGGTTCCTGTAAAATCGTGTCCTGACCCAAAGGCTTGTGTCAGAGCCCT